>NC_062966.1:2421930-2661316 GCF_023119035.1 Salvia hispanica | reverse complement strand
CTCCGATGGGGACATCCCACATCCGCATCACTGGAGGTGACTGATCCCTCAACGCCCGAAGCAGATCATGGTCCCCCACGCTCTCCATCAACACAATGTAGCGACTCTTGACAATCCGTGCAGTCTCTGTTAAGCCTCCCACAAACATCTCATTCGTCTTCATCATCTCCAGGTAACTCCAGCAGCAACAACTTTGCAAGCATATTAACCAACAAATAATTTCTGAAGTGTATCCCCCCTCACTAATTAGAGCACACTTGGTGATTTAAAAGGAGTGAAGATTTTCTTTTGGATAAACTTGATAACCATCTTCAAATAATTGTGTTGAGTAGGATTAGTCTCCACCGATCTCGACACATTATTCACAGCAAGCGTGATATATTAGTAACCATAAGAACTAGGAAAAGGTCACATGAAGTCAATGCCCCACACATCAAATGATTCTACATTGATAATTTTAGTCCTAAGCATTTCTTTCTTCTTGTAAATATTTCCAATTCATAGATATTCATTGCAATGGAGAACAGAGTCTTGGTGGTCACTATCGATGGTTGGTCAAATTTTAATGATTTTCATGGTCTTCTATCTTGCTCCACAGCATGCACATCCCCAACAGAAGGTATCCCGTCAACCGCAGCAAGCCTGAGCAATCCACCCTCGCAGACCGAGCCCAACAACGCACAATCCTTGGCCCAAACAAGGCCTAGGCATGCGATGTCAAGCCCAATCCCGGTGGAACGATTTTGGTCACAAAATAAAAAACATATCCAAATCAAATCTTGTTCTATTGGAAGAATTGATATGAATGTGCAATCCTAGCACCACTATACATTGATTAATACCGCCCAATATATATGAATACATGGGTTATGAAAACCTCGCACCTATTGATAAGTTAAAGTAGTGCATAGCCAATATCTTATATTCAATGTTAAATACATAAATTAAGATACAATAACTACTGATACCTTGTTTTCCAATATATAACAAGAAAGACTTGTCTCAATCTTAGCTCCGGTCATTGATATACCATATTAGTTTTATTACTTTAGAGCACTCCCAATGGTCCGGCTAAAAACTCCCTTATTTCTCCCTAACTCCTCACATCAGCGCCACATCAGCACCATAATTTATCCCCAGTTTTTAGCCAACTTTTAGCCAACTGCTCCAATGGTTTCTCCCTTATTTCTCCCTTATTTCTCCTTAACTCAACATTTCATTTTTACATCATCATTTTTAATATTGTTTAATTTTCCCTACAAATGTGTTTAATAAATAGATTTTTATAATGAACAATTCATCGTTGTATTAGTCATTGGAAAATATAATACAACGAGAAAAATATAATACCTTTTCGGGAATTTTTCCTATTTGAACTCATAATTTTGAAGATTGAATATAGAAGATTGAGAAAATGAAGATTGTGTGTGATGAATGGAGGAGGAGGAATTATATATAGGGGATTTAAAAATAGCCGTTGGGTAACAACGAGAAAAATATAATACCTTTTCGGGAATTTTTCCTATTTGAACTCATAATTTTGAAGATTGAATATAGAAGATTGAGAAAATGAAGATTGTGTGTGATGAATGGAGGAGGAGGAATTATATATAGGGGAGTAAAAATAGCCGTTGGGTATTAAAAAAAAAAAAAAAAAAAAAAAAAAAAAAAACGCCGAAAATACGCCGAACGCGCCTACAGTGGCCGGCGTTCACTCGGCGATAAAACGGCGTTTTTTCGGGAACCGGCGTTAATTCGGTAGAATTAACGCCGGAAAAACGCCGAATTCTCCCCATTGCCGGCGAATTTTCGGCGATACACGGCGATAAAACGCCGGTTTTAACGCCGCCTGCATTGGGAGTGCTCTTACTAAAGGTGAGAAAACTTGCAGACGGACACTGCAACTTTCCACAATAAGCCTATTCAGGTTGTGAAGTTCAACTTCTCTTCTAAAAAGAACTGACTGACTGTCTTGTGAACATTGTCCACAACTAGTCTACTATACAAAAGAATTAACATAATTGTTTTTCATGTATTTAAATGCATATCAAATATCTTTTAAATGCTTAAGCAAATAACAATGATAAGGTTATTTCTTCTTGCCTTGGGTAAAAGTGAATTGTAGAGTTTACTATATAAAAACATTTCTAATCGGGCCAATTGCTCTGAAACATGATTTTCAGCATACCATCCTTAACACATTATTATTCTTTCCTTCCTACTACGGTTGAGTCGTATTCCTTTTTGGACCTTCCCATTATAGTTGAGTCATTTCCTCTTTTTTATGGCAACAAACAACAAAAGAAATTATTTGAATTGTGGATTGACACTTTGAAAGATCATGTCGTTAGAAATTAACAAAAGACAAAGACCTTTTGGGAGAAGGTGGCTGAGACATATAATCTGGCTTGGCCCATTGGAACTTCTGTACGGACCTACAAGAAGTTCTGGGCTCAATCTCAAACTACTGTTGCAATCGATTATCTGAACACAATGTCCCAAGTATGTCTCAGACTACCAAGAAGACAACAGCAAGCCTTTCATGTTTGTCTTGACATGGGAAAAGGTTCGTTACGTCGACAAGTGGGCGGGTGGCGTTGAGTTGAACACGAGCTTGGCCTCCAAATGCACAAAGAATACCGCTTCGAGCCAATCATTCCACTAGCGGCGAGCCCAATCCATGGGTGTGAGTGACGCTATCTGGTTGGAAAGAAGGCGAGTTTGTTTTGGAAATTTAATTACTTTTCGAAGATATCCTAACTCAGTTTGGGAATTAAAACACCGCACCCAGTGTAATTATGGACTCTGCAAATATATACATACATGGTTATGATCAATTACTAACTAATTACCAATCCCAAATTAAAACTAAATTTTAGCCACTAGATTAGGAGATCTAGTGGTTGAAATAATACCACGTAGATTATATTTTAAATTAAAAAAATTATCAAATAAACTTAAAGAGTTATGTCAATTCTTATATATGGTAGTTAAAATTAACCACTTTCTTTCTCTCTTAACAAAATCATCTTAAAATTTTAAATTTACGTAACACTCTCGATTAAAAAAAAAATTTTGAAAAATATATCAAATTAAAGATAATTTTATAAGGATTCTAACGAGATCTCAATTGCATATGTTCCAACGATGATCGGATGATTGAAATTTATAATTTTTATTTCAGTTTTCGGATATGTTGATAAGCAGATTTTATATCAGTAAAGGCATTAAATAATCTCAATACAATGCATGTACAATATCAATGAAACTATGTTGATATTTTCTGGTACTTGTGTTGAGATTCTCATGTCATGTCACTGGGTTGATATTTGTAATACACTATCTTGATATAAAAAAATCTATAAAAATTATTATGTTATAATAGATTGACTATTTTACCCTTTTGTTGATATTTTATCTACTATTTATTGAATTCCGTGAGCTTTAATCTCATCCACTAATTTTAAGATCTAATGGTGTAGGATTGGTCTTAGTTGTGGATTGAATACTATATGCATTTTAACATGAACCCATACATACATATATATTTTAGTCTCTTATTTGACATAAATTTGAAGAATAAATTTTTATTATATGATTACATATTTTATTATTACTACTATTCTTATTAGAAAACATTTTTAATTATCAAATGTGCAATCTAAAATATGTTGTCATTATTAAACATTAACTAAAACGACGTCATGTTTTAGGCTGCGAAACAATATAATACTCATACAAGAGTAAATAATTTCTTTTTTTGATGGCTGCGAAACAATATAAGACTCATACCAGAGTAAATAATTTCTTTTGTTGAGTTATGATTTATATTAATGTAAGCTAAGGAGGAAATAACAATTAGTCAATGAACGGAAAGTGAAGTCAAACATATCAAAATTTGATCTTCAAATCAATTATCAAATAGAAATCTAATACTATCAAAAGATAATCGTATAGACTCTTAAACTTTCTCCTTTTTTCACGAGTATCAAAATATTCACAAGGATATAATGGGACTTAAGAAACCTTAAAACTCATGGAAATCCAACATTTATGGAAAAAATAAAACTTATTAAAGGAAATAAAAGGAAAAAGAATTACTACCTCCGTCCTTCAAATATTATCCCACTTTGATCTGACATGGATTTTAAGAATTTGAATTTTGCCTCAAAATAAAATTGCATCAAGTTTCACCAAGGGCACAAGGAATGCAAGGAGGAATTTTGGAGTCTTGCGGCCACAGGCGGATCCAGTGTAGAACAAGGGGTACAACTGTACCCCAAATTTTCATCTCTTTATTATAGATTGCTTGACTTTTGACAATAATATTGCTCTAGCCTAGTGGTAGAACGCGGCTTTTATCCATTATCAGTGACAAGAGATCGAAACCTAGTTTGCTCCTTTAGTTTTTTAGTATTTTATTCTTTATTAATTTTAGTTACTGCGGTATTTCTTCTAGCTGCTTTGGTGATTTAGTTTTTTTATTCTTTATTAATTTTATATATGTGCAGTATGTTGCTTGATTTTGTTTTTTCTTCTTTGTATTATGTGTCTATTTATTTTGTTGTTATTATATATGTACATATATAAGATATTCATAATTTAATAAAACATTAATATAAGATCTTCATAATTAATAAAACAAAAGAAAAATGATCGACTGAATCAATGTAAAAGTCGCACCCCCTAAATCAAAAATCATGGATCCACCACTGCTTGGTGCGGCGTGATTTGTTGCAAGCAATGGTCATGAAATATATGGCCGCATGGAAGAACAGCAACAGCCGGCAGATTTGGGCGCTCGTACATCGTTCCTCCTGCAGGCGTGTATACAACATCCAGTTTGCACAAGAAACACTTGTTCCCGCTTGGTTGTAAAACTGAATCAAAACCTACATGAACAAGATCAAAACATATGTAAATAAGATGTTAATTAAAACTTATTTATCATTTATTGAAATTATACCTTTCCATTTTATATGATGAGGCTTAGGTGGAATAGGCTGCTTTTGTTGAGAGATTTTCTCATAAGGATCTTCCATATATTCTGTTTTTCTTTCGATTGCTTTGTTCTCCCCGGTATTTTTATCATTGGTTTAGTTGTTTGATTTGTTGTTAGAAATATAATCTACTAGTTTATTAGAGATATGCTTTAACTAGTATTTAAATTAGTGTTAAAATAGAATTATAGTTCAATTCGAGTCCTATTTGACGGTTTGACGGAGTACCAAATATGTTTATTCTAATTAAATTCATCCTTGACAAAAAAAAATAGATTTAGTAACATCTAACAAGTAATTAACCTTGTTTTAAAACAAAATACTAAAATTAAATAAATATAATACTACTAATATGTTTATTTTCCTAATTACTTTACTTTTACATGTACTCCTTTAGACGTAATCCCTTGTAATACGCATAAAAATAATATTAATATACACGATTAATTATCTTCAACATAAAATTAGTATATACTTAGTAGCATAATTTAAAAAATCCAAGTATATCAATTGCTAATCCTTTCAAGAGTCGAATTGGATGAGCATCTTATATATACTAGCTATATTCGTCATTGGTGTTTGTCTTTTGTTGTGAGTTTAGAGCATCTTATATATATTAGCTAGTGTTTGTCTTTTGTTGTGAGTTATGAGTTAAGATTTAGGTTTTTGTCGATGACGTTTAAAATAATATTGGTTGTTCTTGGTTTGATTTTTTGTGTTGGCGTTGTTCCTAATGTTTTGGAGTATTGCCACTTCAATGAAATCTATCAACTTGGAGATTCAATGAGTGATGTAGGAAATTTGATCAAAGAGTACCCAATCGGGGTCTCCACAAACTTCGCGAGGCTGCCGTACGGCCAAACGTTCTTTGAGGAAGCTACAGGGCGTTGCTCCAATGGCCTTTTAATGATAGACTATATTGGTAAGATTAATATTAATTTGTTTTGGTTAATTATTATAGTTATTTTTAATTTAATTACAATCACAATTGTTAATATACGATGAACAGCAATGTCCGATGGGCTTCCTTTGCTCCCACCGTATAAACACAAGGGGACTTGGTTCGGGAATGGAGTCAACTTTGCGGTGGCTGGTTCAACCGCGTTGTCGTCTGAGGCGTTGGCTGCTCACAACGTAACGAATCCGGTGACAAATAGTTCTCTTGGCGTTCAATTGGATTGGATGGACTCCTACTTCAATTCCATCAGCCTTGATGAGATAGGTAAATCATATATACCCTTTGTTTTACTATCTACTCTATATATATGAGGTAGAATAATTAATATGGAGTATTTGGTTTGGTGAGTATATATAGATCGTTTCAAGAAATTCCGAAGTGCTTTGTTCATGGTGGGAGAAACTGGTGGGAACGATTACAACTATGCCATTTTTCAAAGGAAACAAATGGAGGAATTGAAAAGCATGGTTCCTCAAGTGGTTGAAGCCGTGATTAATGGAACTAAGGTGAGTTGATATATTGCCATGAATCAATTAGAGAAACTTGTCATTTTACAAAAATATCAAATTAAATCATCACTTTTCTACCTTTTACAATTCCTGATTAATATTTCTTGTCCAAAAATTTACATTGTTCTATATGACGATCGAAAATCATTGAATATATATTGTAAAAAATACAAACAAATTTAATCAATATTTTAATCAATTAAAGTAGAAAAGTTACGCTTTAATTTGCTATTTAGTTATGGTATTGAAAGTTATGAATATGATTAATGTTGCAGAGAGCCGTAGAGATGGGTGCAAGAAGATTGGTTGTTCCCGGAAACTTTCCGATAGGTTGCCTTCCGATATACAAAACAGCATTCCAAGGCGCACCCCTTAACAACCAAAGTTGCGTGACAGAGTTGAATGAATTTGCGAAGTACCACAACGAGCTTCTGCAAGAAGCCATCCTCAAACTCAAACTAGAGAATCCCAATACTGTCATAGTCTACGGCGACTATTACAATGCTTACCTAGATCTCCTCCAAACGGGAATAGATAGTGGATATGAGGTAGAGCGGGCCTGCTGCGGAATAGGAGGGAAATACAACTTCAATTTGGGTAGAATGTGTGGAGGAGCTAATGTTAGTGTATGTGAAGATGTTGATCGACATATAAGTTGGGACGGCATCCACATGACTCAACAAAGCTACAAGCACATGGCCGCATGGTTGATACCGCGCTTCTTTACTCAACTCGCCTGCTTTTGATCATTTATCACTTTTTTTTCAATTTTTATCCTTTTTACCATTTATTTTATTTTCCAATTCCCATTTTTTGTGCTATTTAATTAAATTTATTACAATTTGTTTTTGGATATTTTTTGTGCACTACTCCTTTTTTCTCTCTCTCCTTTTCTATTTCCTTTGTGCATGCTTCCAAACAATTATTACTAAATAAAGAAATATATTCAAAACTATTATGTATTGATGTCGAGTGAATTCAAGGTCTATAGATTCCTATATTATACTGTGCATGAGATGCTCACCGAGAAATCGGCATTGAAGGGAAAGGAGGAAGAGCTAGAGATTCTGAGAAAGATAGGAGAAGGGCGTGAGGATTGAAATTGGCAATATTGGAGTATTAAAGAAGGACAGAACTAAAACAATTTTGTTGTTGGCTAATGTAAACAGAGATCCTAGAAGAAGCTCACTTTGTTAGTCTTTGCTGGAGATCTCGACATATAATTCACAGCAAGCATGATATTTATATTAAATTTATCATTCGTAATACACTTAAATCAAAAAAAAAAAAAAATTAAAAGTAGACCGAAATATAGCTAACGCATTATGTCATATGTGTTTTTTTTTTAGGTTAGAAGCATAGTCATAAATTCTTCTGCCTAAAGACTAGATACAACGTCGAACTGAAGGCAATCATCATGAACAAGATGGACAGGATAAGGGTAAGCAGGTCAATAAAGTCGCTTGGGCAGTGCCTACAGAAAGTCTTGCTCCGCATAACGCGAGGTGAGGATGGACAAGAACACCAACAGCGAAGTGGTGGATGTGAAGAGCTAAACTGCATCTGAAATTGCAAATATTGTAAATGCGCTTGACTTGTAGAACATCGGATAACCAGACTCTGATTGGTTGCCGCCAGGAACTGTGTTAGCGGCGAACACAACTGTAGCAATCAATGTTGCAGTTATAGTACATGAGTTAACCGTATCTTTCATCCATTTCTCTCCTTATATTTCCAGCTCTCTATGTTCTCTAGTAAATATCATCTCAGTTGTTTCACCATTCTTATTTGGATGTAGCCTGGTAAATGGATTAAGAAATTTACCAGCTTCATGGTTAAAAACCAAATGAAAATAAGATTGATTGCAGTTAGATTGTTTGCTTCAATTCTACATCTAATATACAATTATAAATATGAATATACCTGAAACCATTGTAATTCACGTTGTATCTAGAGAGCTGCACCCGATATTAAATTCAGCTTGTTAGGAGGTGCCAAACGTGCGGCCAAGTGAAGGACTGAATTACCAGATTTGTCGGTTATTTCTGAATAGTTGATTCTGTAGTTGCTCGTACGATATATGAGATTAAACACTTTCTCACAACGGTTCTTGACGGCCATGTGGAGAAAGTTCTGATTAAAAATATTCCTAGTATGAATTGCAACAGGAAGTGTCCTTACAATTTCTTGTACAACATCATTATTTCCCGATTCAGCTGTTGCTATAATGGCCTCTTTGCAGATAGTTTGTGCTTGTCTGTAGTCTAACGGTTCTATAAGGTTGCATAAATATTTCACAAGCTCCAGCGCTTTCTCATGAATCAATTTCTTTTCAGGAAACCTGTTAATGCCAGGCGCTGAAATGCAAACGACATGCGGTCATAAAGCATGTCACATATATAGATTGCACGAGAGTAATAAGATTCATTTATTACCTAAGTGTTTGATAACATGACAAAGAGTTGAGTGCAATATTTGGACAAGGTTACGCAACCTTGGAGCCGTTGTACCAAAATCATTTTAGATAAGTAATAAGAAACAAATTACTAGTTTTGAATGTGAATCACTTGCCTAGAATAGTTAGGTTCTCAATATCCAAGGATTGTGGTTTCATATCAATCTTCGCAATACCTTCAAAATTTTAAGGTAATACTCGGCTAAATTAACGCCTATGGACCGTACTGCCAAAACACAGAGTTAGTAAAATACTCACACCAGTATATGGGATTTGTCCAGAGGCTGAGTTGACCGTCCTCATCCGTGGAGAATGCTATCTCTCTGGATGCTATCTTCTCCAAAACTCTACCAATGAATTCATGGTTCATCCTGACCATATAGGGATACTTGCGGATCAAATCCAACGCTATATCTGATCATCGTAATTCATATATAGTAGTATATAGTTAGAAGACGTTTTGATGTTCTGTATGATGGCGGTGCATTATAATGCTAGCTTTTCTTAAATTGCTAACGTGTTAACTCATCAGCGCAGTGCATTAATAATGTAAACATCATAACTTGAATGTGCTCGGAATATTTCCTAGCACAACTTAAATGTGCTCGCAATTTTCCTAGCACGTGCTTCTACCTCAGCTGATTTCCTAGCCCGTGCTTCTACCTCAGCTGATTGCCGCCGCTTCCATCTCAGCCGACTGCCACCGCTTCTTCCACGGCTCCGCTACCGGCAGAACAGAAAGTCTCTATTGGAAGTTAATTCTGGGTACACTACCGAATTTTTCGAATTTACGCGATAAAATGTGCTTCTAAATGCAGTTTTATTGAACCAATTTATTCTTAGTTTGCTCATGTATTCAATTACATTATGTATATTTTATATTGTGATTGACCACATAGAAACTCTGATAATTTGAGTGCAGACTTCTGCAGAGCATAAACTTTGTTGTGCTTGTGAATTTGAGTGCAGACTGCTTCATCCTCTTTGCACTTACTGTCATTGGTTAATAGGGTGTCTCATCTAGCTTTTTATAAATAGCAAATCGAAATTATTGGATCTGAATCCACCTTCTTCGAACGTGTTGTATTTCAATGGCCCTCATCTAGCTTTAGTAATCAAAACTGGAATACATTCTCTCACAGTAAGTTCTCAAAGATTAATGCCCGAAAATCTGAGTCACAAATCATGTAGTAACATTTTGCATTTGTGAATATGTAGGAAGGGATTGCAGTTGGAAGGAGATTTGCTAGTCTAAAAAACTACCAAGTTGATGGGAACAAAGACTGATATGATTATTTGCCAAACATAGTAATGGACGCAGCAGTGCCATTGTTCTACTACACTCCTAGTCTCATCTTGGCAGCCATCATCACTGTTGTGGTTGGCCTAATTGACTACCACGCAGCGTACAAGCTTTGGAAAGTCTTCAATCTTGATCATCATCACTAGATTTTGATTTTAGTAGCTTGGGACAGAGGGAGTATTTCATATCGACGTTCATTGGTCGTGAACCTTACAATGGACACCCGACCATCCTACACGTTGTTGAAGACGCCAGAGTCGTTCAAGACATTTATGTCATTGTTTGACCAAGTGACACCAAAGAACGCATGTCAAATCAATAATTGTTAGTCGACAACGGCTTCCAGGAGGTTGGGTTGTATATTAGTCATGACTATCTAATGGGCAATTTTCTCACTTCCAACAGAGAAGCTATGTTGTGCCTTTCTCACTTCCAACGGAGAAGCTATGTCGTGTCTCCTGCACATTTCAACAAGTATTGTTAGTCTTGGATTTTCGATGACGTTGTAAGGTATTCCTCGTTGGATGTTTCTCGAATGCCTTTGCGTAATCGTTTCAATTACTTCCACCTCGTGCCTTCAGCTACATGCAATTACACATCGAATATAGTCGGAACTTTTTTTCGGTCTCGAGTTGTGAGAAGGTGGTCGTATGTTTTTGAATCATGTGTCGTTAGTAAATGAGTCACACATTCTACTATCTTATTTCACTCGCATTTCATTATAATGTAAAGTGAGATTCGTACTTCATCAACTAAGTATACCTACTTTCCACTACAATTCTTAAAACTCGAGCCAAATCAAAGTGGGACGGATATTCATAGACATGCAATAAAAAATTTAGTCCACTTGTTCTTAAGAAATATCTCATCTTTCCATTTTCGTACATCCACCAAAATTAGTGGCATACCAAAATGTAAAGTTACTACTTACAATTGATATTTACTCCCTCCGTCCGCAAATGCCGAATAGGAGTATTATTTCTTTCCGGCACGAGTTTTAAGAAATATTAAGAAAAGTGGGTGGAAGAAAGTTAGTGAAATATGAGTCTCACTTGTTTATATTAGTTTTAAATGAAATGTGAGTGAAATGTGGAGCCTCTTTACCATTTATAGTAATGTTTAACTGCGAATCCTATTCGCAGACGGACCAAATATGGAAAAACGGGATTCCTATTAGCAGACGAGAGAGCATTTTTTATCTTTCTCTTTACTTTATCTCTCTCTCTCTCTCTCTCCCCTATTTAAACTACTTTATCTCTTCCTAACGTACTCCCTCCGTCCTAGCTAAGATGACACATTTTTTGCCGGTACGGGATTTTAAGAGTTATTGGTTAATGTGTTTAATTAAAGAGAGAAAATGTGAATGTAAGTATTAAAATAGAGAGAGAGAGAAAGAGAGAGAGATGAATACTCCCTCTGTCCCAGTTTAAGAGTCAAGTTTTACCATTTTCGTCTGTCTCAGTTTAAGAGTCTCATTTAGAATTTACCATATTTGGATATAAAATTCAACCTCATTGTTGATGAAATTTACAATCAAATGCTATTACTTTCATAAAAATAAAACAAAACAAAATCTTAAACATACAAAAAGT
Organism: Salvia hispanica; assembly: GCF_023119035.1. Lineage (NCBI taxonomy): Eukaryota > Viridiplantae > Streptophyta > Magnoliopsida > Lamiales > Lamiaceae > Salvia > Salvia hispanica. The sequence continues at coordinate 2,649,499 of NC_062966.1, read as the reverse complement.
CAAAAGGGTCTCACTTTCCACTACCTCACTTCAATTATGACACACTCCAACGACCACTACCTCATTTCAATTGTTAAACACTCCAACAATTTCTTAAAACTCGTGCACTAACTAAATTGCACTCCTAAACTGAGACGAATGGAGTACTTTAATAGGAGTGAGAAAAAGTGGTTATTTGTATTAATTGAAGAGAGAAAGTTCTAAAAAAGAAAATATTTAATTTTATTTGGGACAACTAAAAAGGAAAATGTGTCCTTTTAAGTGAGACGGGAAAGTACTTTGATATTTTCGCATTTAAATTCATGTCATATATGAGAGAGACTATTTATGGTGAACGCAAGGACTAAGAAAAAATGAAAAAAAATAAATAAATTTTGATGTGACGATTTTGAATTTATAATAAAAAAAATTGAATTTTGATGTGAAGGTTTTGAATTACACGGATTTTAATGTGGAATTGGTAATGTAAGAGAGAATGAAAAAAAAGTAAGAAAGAAGTAGTGTTAGTGGAATGTGAGATCCATATTATTAGTAAGACTAGGATTATCGGTTGGAAATGGCCAACCTCCATGTCATTAGCTAACTAAAAAAAATAAATAAATAAAAATTGAAGTGAAACGGACTCTCTCTCCTAGACTGAGGTCTCCTCCAAGGCCACCATCAACCGGCTGGTCTCTCCCGCCTCCTAGTCTCATCCCATTTTTATTTTATCGTCCAGTGAAATTGTGTCAAATGGCACTATCTCATTGGTAGATATATATATATATTTTTAAATTTATATATATTTTTAATATATTATATTAAAAATTTATAAAAATTATATCAAAATTCATAATTTTTCATCCTTCATAAATAGAAACCACATTTGATATAGGTTTGCATACAAAAAAAATCTCATTTTTTTCTAGTTCTATAATCCTTCTTCTTTGATAGAGTACAATTTACTACCAGTAATATTTTTAAGTTTCTTTTGTTGCCAATCATGAAGGATAATGAGAATGATATATTCTATGATTCCAAAATTCCAATTCTTCTCCAGATTAATTCTCTAGATTTTATTGTGTTTTTTATAAATATTTTATTTAATAATATTACATAAATTATAATATTATAAACTATATATATAATGGTAAGGTTTGGTGGTCATTGATAAACCATAAAATATGGTGTGGCTGGGTTGGGTGACAATTGATGACGTGAAAGATGATGTGGAGGATATATAAGAAAATTAAATATTAGAAAATTGGATGATTTAGTTGAGTTGGGTGGTTGATAAACATGGTCTAAGAGAGAAGAGAAAAAAAGTAAGAAAGAAGTAGTGTTAGTGGAATGTGAGGTTCATATTATTAGTAAGAGATAATGGAAAAAAGTACTCCCTCCGTTCCATAGTAATAGATTCATTTTGTCATTTTTATGCGTTCCATAGTAATAGAGTCATTTTTTTTAGTAAAAGTCAACACATTTTTCCACACCTACTTTACTCTCTCTTACTTTATTCTCTCTTCATCTCTATACATTTTTCATTTTTCTATTTTACTCTCCCTTTACTTAACTCACCTAACACAATTTTCCTTAATCTCCGTGCTGAAAAGAAATGTCTCCATTACTATGGAACGAAGGGAGTAAGGGAGAAGTTATTGAAAACTTTTCTTTTTTAAATATGCTCTATTTTTCGTGGACAACAGAAAATGGCAAATGTGTTCTATTTTTTTCGGACAGAGAGAGTATATTTTACTTCCTTCATCCCACAAAAGATGTCACACTTGTAGGACGGCACGAGATTTTAGGAGGTTTTATTTTATGTGTTAAATGGAAAGAGAAAATATAATTTTATATTTATGTGAGAGGAATTTTTTCCAAAAATAAAAATATAATATCTTTTATGGGACAAACTAAAAAGAAAAGTGTGACATCTTTTATGGGATGAAGCGAGTACTTATTTCTCTTACTTCCTACATACATAGAAGCTTAGCTTTTTGCTTTATCCATGAATGCATAAAGTCACCTAAGAATTCATGATAGCCAAGTGTTTTCAGGTGCCCCCTCTATAATGTATCCATCTACACCTATGTGACACGTTCATCAATCATACTCCACTTGCAGGTCAAGTGTCACGTCAATTTCTTTAATTAAATACCACTACACGGCTACACATATGCTTAATTAGTTTGAAAAATCAATTCTATTTGAAATTTCAGTACATTTATCTTGTCGACGCAATTTAATAAAAAATGAATACCCCGTTTATTAAATTCATACTATTCAAATTTCTAAACACAAATTCATTTTGATTTATATTTTAAAAAATCATAAGATTCATTAGCTCGATAATTAATATAGCCTTATTATTAGATCATCCATTTTATAATTCATCGACCTATTTAAACTATCCACTATTAAAATACATTACGTTAACCAAACCAATAATTACAGTCCATTTTAATTATTAAGTAAATATAGGCCATCAATTCATCACACCCTATTCAAAAGATATTATTATAACTAATGATTTTCTAAATAGAATGGCAAATACCGGACCATTAATTACGAGCCATAATTACTTAAAATTAATTAAAAGCTATTAACTAATTCATCTTGCATAATCTCATAAAAATAGAAAATCCATTTAATACATTAGTATTCCCAATGTCCCAAGATAATTGAGTTATATTCTTTTATTGTTGTCCAATATAGTTGAATATTTTCTTTTTGGATAAAAATATTATTCATCTCTTGTTTTACTCTCTTTCCATTTCTTTTATTTTATTCTCTCTTTTATTTTTCTATCTCCACTTTGATTTAATAAATCCATTTCCTAAATTTCGTGCCCAAAAGAAATGCTCCAACTACATTGAGACTGATTGAATACAATAAACTAATGACCTTGAAGCAATTTGAGAAAAATAAAATTGTATTTGCACCAGAATTTTTGCATTTTTTGTGATTAATGATAACATTATTTTAAAAATCTTATTAGAACAAACTTATTTTATTTATATTTAATTACAAAACTAAGTATTTCAACATGAAAAATAGCCCTTTATAAATTTTATTCCGTCTATTAAAATTAGGTTAATTTATATTTGTGGAACCATTCTCATTATTTTCTCTTTCTCTCTCTTGTCAACGGATGATCGGATCAAATCCCATTTAATATAAGTACTCCAGTAGTATAAACTTTTTTTCTAAATATTTAAAAATTTAAAAATCGATTCAACCAATGGTCAAGTAGATCGACTTTTCTAAATCAAGTACGTCGTTACTCTATCTTTTTTAATGTATAAATCAATCAGATCAAGCATCGATATATGCTAAAAAGAAGGCAAATTGATCAGAAAAACAATGAATTTTCACATTGTGGAAAAAGATTGAAACTAATGATGATATGGATGCTCTAGAAATAGTGTCGATATTTTACGTAGACAAAATTTATGACGAAAACTTTAGTGGAAGAAATTTGCATCATTCAAAAAATTATTAGTTATAAAATCAACATTGAAAAAAGAAATAAAAAAAAATAAGAAAAGGTTGCAATGGTATATGCTATAGCGTATTCTCCTTACCCGTATATTATTCCGACATTTTTGAACAAAAAACAATTCGATAAAAAGATTTAGATTTTTGTGGAAGAATAGTCCGAATTTGATGAGAGAAGCAGTCGCCAAAATCCAAAATCAAAAACAGACTCCGTATTCAAATGGATAAGATCGTCAATGCTGTCCACACCGCAAAAGGTCACTCGTTTTGGATAAGGACCTCTGTAGCTCACACGTCAGCTTCCTCCCTCACTCATCTCTATAAATATGCAAATCATTGAAACTGATCTAACCATTCCATTTTCTATCCACTTCCGATTTCCAATCCAATAATTCATTTCCGAAACTTATTTTTTAACCAAGCTATCGTTCTCGATCTCCATTTTCTCTAATTCCGCAGCTATTTTAATATTAAGGTTGATTTTTTCGACCTCGATTGAAATTTGCATAAAATTGGTTGGAATTTCTTTAATTTAAATTGAAAGAATGGCTGCTGCTGTGGGTTGTGGGTCTTCCTGGGCTCAATTCAAGGATATCTCGCCTCGAAGAAGCTCGAGGAGTAAAAATGGCGATAGTAAGGGATTTAGGGTTTCGTGTGTGTCTTCTACCGTGGCTGATCCGTACCAGACACTGCGAATTCGCCCTGGCTCGTCTGAATCTGAGATTAAGAAGGCATTTAGGCAGCTTGCTCTTAAGGTAATTTCTCCAGATTTTTGTTCAATTGCATAGAAAAGTCTTATTCCAGAAAATTTCATTTTGGGGGTTTCTGAAACTGGAGTGTGTGTAGGCATCGCTGTCATCTTACGTTTTCAGCTGTAGTTAGAATATTGCTGATTTTTAATTGAATTACAGTTTAGGATTCCTTATTTAAATCTTGCTAGGACCTAGGATGAATGGATAACAAGATTTTTCCCCATGTTTTGGTAGAACTGGCTCATTATAGTAGCGTTAAGATTGCTGATTATTCCACTAAAAACATGATTAGCGTTCAATTCCATCCACAATAATGAATCTCTTAGGTCCTTTTGCCTTCTACTAGTTTAGTTCACTTTTCCCTAAATATATTTAATATTTCCAATTGATTGTGCTTGGTTATGTTATGTTTACTGAGGTTTTGATTTTGGTGTATTGCAGTATCATCCAGATGTCTGTAGAGGAAGCAATTGCGGCGTCCAATTTCACCAAATTAACGAAGCATACAATGTAAGTAACCACACACACTTACTTTGTGCATAACTTTAGCTGTTTTGACAGAGTTCCATTTGGCTGTGTTGGTTTATTTTGTGAGAGTTGTATTCATGATTTGGTGCCAATATTTGTAAATACCCCTAAAGTTTGTGTCTTTTTCATATTACTTGTCTGGGACCAAGTTAGCTGATGAGTCACTCTCAATCAATGTTTATGTTTTCTTGAAATAGTGTTCTTTCATGACACGTTTCTTCTAAATTGATTGATTTTTGTTTTGTTGAATGATTTGGGTGTGTGATTGACATAAATTTGTGATGATTTTTGTAGATTGTGATGAGTAATGTGAGGGGAGAATCAAGTGGGGTGGAGTATTATGAGGAGGAGCAGGTTAGTGAAGAACAAGATTGGGAGCTTTGGGAGGAATGGATGGGATGGGAAGGAGCTGGGATTCGTGATTACACCTCACATATTAATCCATATATTTGATTCGTATATGTTTTCATCCATAAAGCCCACACTTTCACAACCATTTCATGTTGTGAATGGAAGATGAGGTTTTTTGTTTGTACAGAGTAATTTCATTTCTATGTTTTAGCCCATGTACATACTTCTTTTTATGGCACCCCTCAATTGTAATAAGTAAATCTTCCTGCCCTTTGAGAAAAAGGAAAATAAATCAAGTGTTGATATATTTTGGGATCTGAGGATTTCATAGCATTTGTTCTTTCATCATCTTAGATTTTGCCTGTGTAAAAAAGAAACAAAAGTTCGAAAGAAAAGAATAAAACAAAGGAAGGGATGTAAAGAGAAGGAAGAACGAAATCAGTATGTATTTGACAACTTCAAGAAGTTGTTATATGCAAGTTTGCTCCTATAAATTTGTAAAAACTCTTTAGCACTCTACTCATATCACCAATGTGTAATGAATAAATGAAATGAAATCTGTTACTAATCACTAGTATATTACTATAAATAAATGAAATTAAATCAGTTACTAAATTATTTATAATGAAATTAAAACTTTAGAATTTAAAACTTAAAACTTCAAATTAAAACTTACTAATGAAGTGATAATAGACTATAATAAAACTAGATTTGGAGCAAGTTTTATATCCCTTTCATTATCACACTAGGTCTGCGGAGAGTAGTCGACTTTGTTTAGTACTACATCACCAATTATTAATCAATCTCTTTAGCCAAATAATGCATTATTTATGTATCTATAGTTATTGCAACATATTCTACTTTACTACATGAGTAAGTTACCATACCTTGCTTTTTTGAACACCATGAAACTACTGACTACAAATCTACAACTGTGCCTTAACCGAAAAAGTAACTTGAGGTTGGCCAATGATTTTAGAGTCTCTAAACCAATCAGCATATGCAACCCAGTCAATAAGAAGTCATTACAACTCTGGTGAATTTTTATTTAAAAATATTATAATGATGCATTTCTTTTGAATTAAAATAAAATGAGATGGTTTTATCGTTTTAATGTCCGTTTCATAACCCTCTCCTAATTTAAAAAGAAATACTAACTAACAAAATCACATAATCTTGTCGCTTTTCCTTACTACTCCCTCTATCTGTAAAATAATGTTGCATTCGCTATCTGAGATGTCTACAGTTTAATTCGCATACTCTCATTTACCTTCTTTTTGCTGAGTAAATGGACTTTACTATTCACCTCAGTCATTATACTAACATTTAATTATAAAATTAATAATATATGAAAATGAGACTAATATTCTAATAACTCATTTCTTAATATTTTAAAAAATTCAAATAATTTCTTAAATTTTTTGCCAAGTCAAAATAAGACTATAAATGACGAACAAAGAGAGAAGTTAATGAACATCGAACTAACGGGTCAAGTGTGGGCCCCCCATAACACGGGAAGTAGGGAACTTTAGAGCATCCCCATCCGTGCTCTTAAATAAGAGCACAGAGGTGGGTCGGGACCCACTTTTACTCCTTGTCCTTAGCTAAGAGCACGACACCCACATCCGTGCTCTTCCGCAAGGACAAGCTCAAAGGTCCCACCATTCTATTATTCAATTTAAATACTTCAATTACTAAAAACATTTCTACATTATAAAAATACATTAAAAAATAAAAATTACATAATTAAAATCCTAAAAAATAAAAATATATAATTAAAATCCTAGAAAATAAAAAAATACATAATTAAAATCCTATAAATTAAAAATTACATAATTAAAGACTAAAAAATAGATGAGAATGTGATTTTTTTTTTGTGTTGAAGTGGGGGTATTTATAGATGAAAATGTGAATTTTGGGGGAAAAATTTGAAAAATAAATTAAAAGTGGGTAGAAAACAGAGACAATTTTTTGGGAAGTGGGAAAATATATTTTTTAATTTAAAAACATTTTTTTAAATTAATTTCGAATTTGTTTTTAAAAAATAAAATAAAATTGAATATGCCAACGACGGCCAATCAGACAGCGCTACGTAAGGGTGCTCAACGGCACGGACGTGCTTTTAGCTAAGAGCAGCACCGTGCCGCTGACACGGACGGACGGCTTGCAGCGGCGGACGAGCTCGTCCTTGCCGCTGGCACGGACGGACGGACGGTGATTTTGCAACCACTGCGGACGCCCTTACTTAACTATGCTTCATTATTTTATTTTAGAGTAGTGTTGTGGAGTATTTTTAATTGCTTGAGACCAAATTAGAAAATGCTAAAAATCAAAATTAGAAACATAAAACATGAACTCATCAAGAGTTCCTAGTAATCAGTAACTGATCATTTGATTGTTTCTTCTTCTCCGCTATAATCCAATAATCCATCCTTCCCGCCGCCCCCAATCCTTGATTCGCCTCACGATTCAGGTAATTCACAAACCTCACTCATCATTACTTTAATTTCAATCCATCTGCAAACCGCGCTTTACTTGCGAATTCAATGTTTCTCTTGATTTTGTGATTCCGGATTCATGCACTCAGTAGACAAACCCTAATTATTCTTCGATTATTTTGCTGCTCTAATAATTTTGCATCAATTGCGGATGCTTGTGAGTTACCTTCCGTTGGAGGCAATTAGCATATTGTTTACTGGTTGTTCATGAATCGAGTTTCTATTAATTCTGTTTCACTTCCTGGTTTGGTCTGTTGACGTGATGATACGAGGAAGATGGAGAATTATATAGTTTCCGATTGATATGTGGCTCTGATTCAATTTTGTTGGCACTGCTCTTAGCTTGATAACCTGTTGTTGATTGCATTAAATTTATCCATGTGCAATAAATGGGTTTATATGATTATTAATTGAGGGGTAAATGCCAATATTTTATTGTTTGAGGTGACTATAAAAATTCGTTTATGTGATATATTAGAATGAAACATGCAATGGAAAACATAAATGTGTTTACTTCTGTCTTTGGAGAAAGAATGGATTTAAATGGTTAATTTTGGGGGGTTATGTTTTCCTCTGCAGTTGTGGAATCTGTTCAGTGATGGCAGACCTCAAACAAAGTCTGCTTCCACCGAAACCTGCATCGGCTATAAATTTGAGAGACAATTCATACCGGCCATCTGCCTCTGGCCGTGTCCCATTTCAGGGAGTTGATGTTTCAGGCCTCAAAAAGCGTGGGCAGGGCCTTCGATCATGGATACGTGTTGATGTAACAGGGAATTCCCAAGTGATTGAGGTTGACAAGTTCAGTATGATGCGTCGATGTGATCTTCCTGCACGTGATCTAAGATTACTAGACCCGTTATTCGTGTATCCATCTACCATCCTTGGCAGAGAGAAGGCGATTGTTGTAAATCTTGAACAGATCCGATGCATCATTACTGCAGATGAGGTTTTGCTCTTAAATTCCCTTGATAGTTATGTTCTGCAGTATGTGGTGGAATTGCAGAGACGGTTACAAGCTGCCGAAGTAGGTGAAGTTTGGCAGTCTGAGGGTCCAGATTCAGGCAGAAGGAGAGGAGGCAGAAATTTTGACAATATGTTCGGGAACATATCTCCAGATTACCTGCCTTTTGAATTCAGAGCTCTTGAAGTTGCATTGGAGGCAGCCTGTACATTTTTGGATTCTCAGGTACTATTTAGAGAATGCTCGTGAGTCGTGACTGCCTGAATTTTCTTTGTTTATTGCTTAATTTCTTTCTTAATTGATAAGAAACATGATTTACTTTTAGAACTAAAAAAGTAAAACAGGACAAGTCATTTCCTCAATTAAGAATTTTTTTTTATGATTTCGGAAGGGACCTAGAAAACCTAAATGTAACACTATCCCACACCTTTGCTGTTTTACATTATTCGTCTTTTGATTTCTATTTTTTGGTGTTAAAGTACAGATGGATGTAAGAAGCATTCAATATTTTCTTTAATGTAAGGTAAAACTTTAGAACTGGATATCAGTGATAGATCAGTGCAGTACCGGATTCTTTTATCTTCTAGTCATCTATTTCTTTCTTATCCAATTTGTTATGATCTTGATACTAATCATGCAAAGAAGTAGCCCGACTTGACTTGGGCAGGAATTTTGGAATGCACATATTATAAAGAATTAATTGTATAATTTAATATTAACACAACAACAAAATGTAGCAGTTAAGAAACCAGTCTGAATGTGAAGCTCGACAAGGCTTGATAAAAAATAAGGAAAGAGCACCTCTGAGAAGGAGAGCTCTATAACAGTCATGAATCCTAATATTATTTCCATTAATACACTTTGTATACTATAATTGAATGTGCATTTCAAAAATATCCAAATTTGATAGGCAGCAGAATTGGAGATTGAAGCATATCCGCTGTTGGATGAACTTACTTCAAAAATCAGCACACTGAACTTGGAACGAGTTCGTAGACTAAAAAGCAGGCTTGTCGCATTGACTCGGAGAGTTCAAAAGGTATGTAGCTAGTTTATTTTAATTTTTATCTCTTATTTCTGCTCCCTTTATATAGTTGTATTATTATTATCTAGGTCAGGGATGAGATTGAACAACTAATGGATGATGACGGAGACATGGCCGAAATGTATCTCACTGAGAAGAAAAGGCGCATGGAATCTTCATTTTATGGTGATCAATCTTTGGTAGGATATAAATCAAATGATGGTGGATTATCTCTCTCTGCACCTGTTTCTCCTGTTTCATCACCTCCTGATAGCGGCAGGAAGCTTGACAAATGCCTTAGCATATCAAGAAGCAGACATGAAAGTGTCAGGAGCTCAGAAAGTGCCACAGAAAATATAGAAGAGCTGGAAATGTTGTTGGAGGCCTACTTCGTTGTCATCGACAGCACACTGAACAAGCTGACTTCGGTATATACTCAACATTTTCCTTTTGCAATTTATTTACATCACTTTACTTAAAGTGGGACCTTTCTCCACTCACAGTACAAAAACTTTAAACTGAGACAATTTCTCCACTCACAATACAAACAGTAGATTTCTTATAACATGTGCCCAAATATTTTGGGCATCTTTTTATGACTCAGAGGAACTACTCCCTCCGTCCCAAGGTAATTGAGTCGTATTCCTTTTTAGATTGCCCCAAGATAGTTGAGTCATTTCATTTTTTGGCAAAAACTTTATTCTCTCAGAGAACTCTCTGTGCATCTCTCTTACTTTACTCTCTCTCTTACTTTACTCTCTCCACTTCAAACTTTAACACAACAATTTCTTAAATCTCGTGCCCCAATGAAATTCCCCAACTGCCTTGGGATGGAGGGATGTATAATTATGATAGTCAATTTTCTGTGGTGCTCCAACTCTGTTGGTATTAACAATTTGCTTGTATTAATTCAGTTGAAGGAGTATATTGACGATACAGAAGATTTCATCAATATTCAGCTGGTATGTGCCTTTCTCTTCTTTTTTCCTTCTCATTTTCTTCTCTTGGAGATAGATGCCTTCCTCTTTAAGGTAAATGCCAAATGGCATAGCTTAATTATTTTCTCTGATGCATCCTGGGAAGTACTGATATAGCATATACAAGTTAGAACAATATACTGTACGTTCACATAAATAGTAGCTATCTCCTACTCATGTCTAAGTCCTTTTTACTGCAATATAAATTGTTTTTGTTTCTTATAGATTATGGTGTTGGATGAAGGTATATGTATTGTATAGAACTTTGCGATGGATTAGAATTCTCAGGGGTTTAATGATGTCACCCTTAGCCCTTGTTTTATTTTAAGCGCGACTATGAATATCACAACTATCTGCAGGATAATGTTCGGAACCAGCTTATACAGTTTGAGCTGTTATTGACTACTGCAACTTTCGTTGTTGCAATATTTGGAGTGGTAGCTGGTATATTTGGCATGAACTTTGAGATACAGATGTTCAACAACGCTGGTGCATTCAAATGGGTCCTAATAATCACAGGAGTTAGCGGAGCCATCATTTTTTCGACATTTTTATGGTTCTTTAAGTATAGAAGACTGATGCCACTGTAGATGACTGGATGAAAATGCAGGCTTTTGAGGCTGGAAATGGCCAAGCATAATTTCTCCACATATAATTGTACAGAAATATATTTGTGTTAGTTGACCTTTCTTTGTAACTAGAAAACTGTTTGATAGCTCCTAACTGCAGTTTGCTTTGCTGCAAGGATAGAAAGATATGTCATTAAACTAAGTTTACAGGAATAAGTGAGCTTTAGCATTGATTTTTAGCAACACAGTCGTTGTCATATACTTTTATTACATGTTTTTCCTTGTGCAAGAATACACACAGGATGCAAAGCTATTGTTTCTTCTGTTCCTATATTCATGACCTACATTATTCCATTTTTTAATGTCCTCTTTTAAATGCCTTGTTTTATTTGTTGGGCACATTTGCCACTCATGCATCTTTATCTCACTTTTTAGTTCTCCTAAATATAAGTAGGAATAAGCCATTGTTTATTAAGATGGATTGAAATTTAGTAATATCCCAATGAAAGTATGAAATTGGAGAATTCTAATAATGGGAATAAAAATACAGTCCTATATTGTATCAATCATGTGAAGTAAATGGCTAACATTCCGAAGAAAAAAACGAGAATTAAAACTACAACACGGGCAAAAGAGACTTCTCAGATATGTAAAGTAAAACTATTCTAATTTTTTCGCGGATATGTTCAGCTTCACAATACTAAGAAAGGTCATTGTAGCAATACCTTTTTGTTATTTTTGCAAGTAAAAGACATGAAAAAAAAAAACTTGTTTCTCAGACTCGTAGTTCAGTGGTACAGGCCATAATTAGAAGTCATGGCGCGGCGAGGATGGAGTAAAGGCAGTAGAAAATGGATTAAACTTTTCTTAGCTTGTTGCAGACGAACCAGTCGAAAGCCTCGCACTCCTAGCTTTATCAGCCTTTTCCATGTAATCTTGATGAGATTGTTGCTTTGACCCTTTCAAAATTAAAACTAGGTTCAGAAGCAAATAACAAGAATAACAAGGCACAAGGCACTAGCAAATATAGCAGGCTAGCAGTAGAAGTTTTTACAATCATTTTCAGAAGCATGTTTGATTCTCTATTTGTTCATTCAACCAATGAACAAAACTAGTAAGATATGGTAGAGAAATTCTCTCTCAATCAGATAAATTGAATTGTTTTGAAATCATAAGAAAGCTGTTCTTAACAAACCATATGAGGGAAAGAAGGTACAGAATACACAAACCTAATGGAAACAATGTCTTCTATCTTACCAAAGAGAGACATCAAAGTGAAAATTAAGTGGAAAATCACAAGAAGTTTCCGAACTCAGTGCCATTTATAGGATAAATTCACGCGTTTTAATAAATGACCATCTTGTCACTGCTTCGGGACTCTGGCATCTAACCATGTTAAGATAGCTAGCATTTAGTCATTTAGATCGTTCGAAACAGACTATTTCTCAATTATGAAAAAGCAGTAAGCAGATGAAGCATCTTTCAACTATAGACATTATCCTATCTAGCCAATACACGTTAATCTGATACAGCATAGGCTTTAAACTAGTTGAGGTCTCCTTGAGTCCTTCCAAGTTACAAGCCAAATAAGCCATCGCATTACGGAACTGATTAAACCCCACAGAACAGAACTAACACTTTTTGCTAATGAGACTCATAAATTAGATAAAACAGATGAGAGATGTATGAAGGATGTCTACTGTATGCTCACCAATCAGTAACTAGGAAAAACTATTAAATCAAGTAAAAACACTGACAGTATGTTCAATTTCAATGCTAATCAATCAATAACCATAAACATTGATGCTAATAAATTAAAAACATCGATGCTGATAAATCATAGCTAAGATAGCATTCTCATTCTCCAGAAAACAAATTACATTTCCGACGAATTGTTTCCAGATTAGTATTGTTATTTTCATTCATTAAAGTCAGGAATCAAAAAACTCAATTGCATTTGAAATTACCTCATAAAAGGTATCGGAATTAAACAAAAATCACAGAAGAATTGTAAAGAACAATAAAAGGTCAAAATCTGCACACGTATCTAATCGATAAACACAAAATCAACACCGGAAAAACTAACTAGATAAAACACGAAAATAGATAACTCAAAAAAAGATGTAAAGCTCACCGCGAGTCATGAGATACCAAGGGACACCAAAAATTACTCCGAAGATGGCGATGCCTGCAAAAACATGCTTCTTCTCACCACTGTATAAATAATATTCCATTTTCGACCTAAATCCTCCGCCTCCATTTCCTGATTTCTTCGCATCACAGCTCATTATATTTTTTGCTGACTTCTACTGCTATTACTACCTGTGTTTATTTATAAGCTTAAACCCCTTTTCCAGAGTATAATTCTCATAATTTTTTAACTCACGTAAATAATTTAAATTTTTTTAACTATTATTCTTTTATCTCTTTTACTTTACCAATTATTTATTATTTCCTATATATATCCTTATTTTTTTGGGCAGATATCATTAATTAAATTCGGGTGTATTCGGTTTAACTAAAGGGCATATAGCACGCAATGAACTTTCAAAATAGTTTGATTTTTCTTGTCAACTTTAATTTTTCATGAAAAATTATGAATTTTACCGGACTGTGTAAATTTCCCATCTGACAAAACCTGATAGATTTCCAACACAATTTACGAAAAAAATCAAACTATTTTAAAAGCTCATGACATTATAGGCAATTTGCCCTTAATTAAATAGCCCAAATAGGTGTGGCTCGGTCCAGCCTCTATGGACAAATAGAAGACTAGATATGAGACAAAAACCCAAATCCTACATTTATTAAAATTTAGAAAATCACTTTGGGAAATTAAATTTCAGTTGTAAATCTGGAGCTGAAGTTATATCTTTGTTGTGGTCAAATCCTATATTATTCGATAAGCTTTGCCAGCACAATGGTCGAATAACGAGTTAGGAAAACAAATCAGAAAATCTGGATTGAGTCTGCAGACGTTACATGGAGAAGTCGCACGCGATCCGTGATTCTTTGGAGAATCAATCGGTATGTTTATCTAAATCATATTCATGAATTAGGTTAAATATTCTTATTACGTGAACTATTTGTGTTCTAGTATGCGATCAATCGTTTACATTCGTATGAAGTCATAATCGAGTTAGTAGATTCTTCTCTTGATTATTTGGAAATGCAAGTCTTCCGCTGCATGTATCTCAGCAAAATATTCATCAAAGACATTTCATATGTGATAATACCTTATCTAGGTCCCTGAAATGAGATCTTTTCTACTTTGGGGATCTAAAAGGAGAAAAACTCCATTTTTCAAGAACTATTTAAGAGTTTCAGTCATTAAGTAAATGTGGAAAGGAAACAATATGCAAATCTAGTGTTGCAAAAATGCTCTTACATTGTACTAGTAGATGATAAATTATACACAGATATGTGATGTATATATATAAATCCAATAAGAAATGAGGTTGGGATAGAGGTGATATCAATCTTGTCGTTTCTTGCTGAAGGTCTCCATGCTATTCTTTCGTGTATAATATGATTTCCATTACTTTTCGTTGTTCATATTCAACTACGCCATTCAGATGATAGTTCTGTCTCTACATCTTCTTCCCACCAAGTTGCAGTCTGAAAGTTCAAGTGTTTCAATTGTGAGTCAATAGATACTGAATTAGGGTGTAAAAGGATCAAAGGAAGACCTTGTAGCCTCTCCGGAGGAACTCGAGCGAGCTTCCTTCTTCCTCCTTGAGTCCGAGCACTCTCAGAAGTTCTTCCTTGGTCTACCATATATACACAGAAACCAGAGTTGGTGATGTTTCATGTTATGTGTATAAGTTTGATGGAATTGTTTTAGCTTACTTCACTGAGAGTGAAACGGCTACTACTTTCTGCTACGCAAGCGTACGAGTTGTCCCCTTGCTTCAACATGACTTGCCATGGCCCTGAATCAGACAATGCCTAAAATGGTTAGCAACAACTGACATTCATTTCTTCTCTTCATAATGGAAGAAGGACTTTATGATCACCTGGATACTGACGGAACAATGCTCCACTGTAGTTCACCAAATAAGGTGCCACTGCAACTGTCTTTCAAAGTTGAGAACAATACTTGTATCATTCCACCAAGAAATTGAAGCACCAGCAAAACAAATTCGCGTATAATCATGACAATCTGGCAAGTACCTTTGAATACTCTCTAATTCGTATGTAGAAAATGGGGATGAATTGAGAAAGAAACCGAAAGTGCAAGTCTCTGCTAGGAAATCCTATAATTCCCAGATCAGCACTGCACAGACGCTAATGATTTTAGAGGATAAGAGATTAAGAGAACACGGCATCGAAATATGTTAACTCCTATGTAACTTCAGTCTCACACACCGTAACGTGTCCAGTTCCAGGTTGAAGAGTACAGTTGGGGTAGAAGAGGCAAATTTTTCCTGCATTTTTCTATAATCAGCTCTTGGAACTAAAATATACTACTATTATTATTTAATAACTTCTGAATGTCGAAAACTGAATGAGATATGAATATTTCTACTAATAACTGATTTCAAATTCCCTAGTAATATACAGGTCAGTACGTTTCTGAAAATGGTAAGAGCTATTACCCGAGCATACAGAGTTATCTCATAACTGCTATTCATTCGCTAAACACAAGCTTACAAAGTTTGAGTAGAATATATATATCATCACGGAAGCCATGATTAATTAAGCTGGATGAAGGCTCACACCATGAAAGGTGGAGAATCGAGAAAAGAATTTAACTAGAATTATCTATATATGTGTCTGAACACTCACAAAGTTAGACTATATTTTCAAGCATACTACTTGCAATTGTAGTTTGATCAATGAGAGGGAAATGGGTATCCCACCACATATTTCTCTACATCGGACAAGTCGCGAGTGCTACAATTGATGAACATATAAAGTGATGGAGGTTTGTCGGGTTGCCAACGATCTGCAGAAGGAATGAGTGTGGAATATGGTCAAGTCAACTATCATGGTGATATATATATATATATATATATATGCTCACATATATGAAGCACATGGATATCCATGTCTCCTAAAATGACTGAATTGGAGAGTCCACATTGTGTAGGTAAGGGAATAATATAACAATTCGGTAATAATTAACATAGAATAGCATAAAATAGAAACATATACAGATAAAAATATGTCCGGTATTGAGAAGGTCACTATATATGCCACTAGCTACACATACTTGATACTTTCTACCCAGTAAACCTAAGCCTGAATTTATTACATACAGAAATTTTGGTTTGCTGATCACATCCACCAATGTCCTGTGGTTGGTTCTAGAAGACCCAAAAGTGTACCCCTGATGCAAACATTTTAAGCAGAAGATATCATCTTTGTCTGAACAGTGAGGTCTCTACTGATTGTGACATGCAAAATTATTTCTAGTTATACTAGTTGCTATATAAGGTGAGCACTATATCCCAGAGTCGAGGAGTACCAGAAGGATTCTATTTATCTCCCAAACATAGTCTTAATATCTGGTAAGTCTGTAAAGATCTCAGAAGAACAATTCCTGTACTTAAGTTTAACAACCAACCTTCATTTTCATCAACAAAGTCGAAATCCAAAGTGTCTCGTATGGATTTAAAAAATGAGGTGACAGGGCCACTAGGTACATCATCCAAGGACCCAATAGTTACACCATCAATCTGAAAGGAAAGAGACCAATAAATGTAAGCTTGGAGAATTTAGACATTAATTTCTCAGTTGGTTGTTTGAAAATTGACCATGTTCAAAAAGTTAACTAAATAGATTTAGTTACATTCAATATTAAATGATACCCCCGTTCCGCGGTAGTTGAGTCATTTCATTTTCTGCACTCGTGTTAGAAAAATGATAATAAATAGTTAAAGTGGAAAAAAAGTAAAGTAAGTGAGAATATAATGTAGATAAGACTCTTATCTATCTTATTTTGTCACTTACTTTACTCTCTCTTCATTTTAACTATTTATTATGATTTTTCCAAAACGAGTGCAGAAAATGAAATGACTCAACTACCGTGGAACGGAGGGAGTAGCATTCACCAGGCAATGGACTTTAGCTGGAATTATACTTCCACTTGTATCTACTTTTTACCTTCCAAATAATAACAGAAAATTGCAAGAATAGTATCTGAACAGACCAAGATTACTCTCCGTTATTGCTTAGCAAGAAAGGAAATAAGAAACTGATTATATACACGCAGAATAAAAAAAGCTAAAATGAACCGATTTCCAAACAACATAGTACCTAAAAGAGTTCACACTTCATTAAATATAAAGAAGCATATTTTATGAAGAACTTCATGCACTTCTCAAGATACATTGTTACATACTCTATAGTATATGGCACCTTTATTTAAATATTTACACATACATAAAATCAATACCTCATTGGAAGTAGATTATCAGAATACTTGCAAAAGGAGATTTTCACAAATGATTGTATACTTACCGAGTCAAGAGCTGCTTTAAAAAGCTCTGATGCCCTGCGCTTTTCTGGTTTATCAGGAAATACCTAAAAATGCAAATATATAATTCATAATTCCTTCCGTGGAGTGGAAACCAAAATGCCATAGGCTACCAAGTAAATAACAGGACGAAACATGATGAAGCATTTTTTACAACGCATGCTCTTGTTTCTTGCTTCTCTTGCAGCTTCTTGATAACAGCTAATGCAAGTTCAATGTTGGCATCACTGTAATCGTCGGATGAACCCTTCACAGTGCAAGAATTTCAGAAAATCAAGCAACAATTTATTCACATGCCAAAACAATAAAATACATAGTACTTGTAAGACAGATTGTGAGTGTGATTGAAATGAAAATCGTAGTGGTGATAAAGGCAGAATCTACTGAGGTTCCATTTTCTTCAGATATCACAGTGTGTGTGAGGAAGATACCTTATAAGAAGATACGCTGGTAGGCAATGGACTGAGGATGCCGCCAGAGAAGCATAAATCCAGAAAAGTTAGGTGGCAGTAAAACAGATCAGAAATCTTTAAAGTAACCTTTAAAACGAAACCTACTATCTAAATTTGGGGAATTAGGGCCAAAAATCTTATTAAACTCTTCAAACATTCCTATGGAGCTTGAAACGTGATGATGTTTACAGATAAACATTTGCATCCAAAATTTCAAACAAAGGACATTGAGACAGCTGAATTTATCATTCACTATACATAATGCAGACCTTGTATATGATTTGGAATCATAATTTATGAACAAAATGAATAATGAACATCATAAACTAACTCACACATCAATCAAAAAACTACCTAAGCAAGATGAGGAATCCAATTTTCAATTGTAACTACAAAGCAATATAAATGCACAGTTCAGAAGCGTTACGCACGGGAAATCGATCTCCATACGTGTTTTTCCATCTTGCAGAGCACTGAAAAGAGAATTGGCGGCATCCGAGACGAGGACTTGATACGATCTAGGCTTGTAGACGGCAACGCCGACCTTGGGGTTGACTCCAGATTCAGATTTGGTAGCTTTTGCGGTGATGAACCTCCTCTTGTCGCATTGGGCATTTGCTGCGGTGAATTTGAGAAGAGAAGAATGAGAGGAGTGAGATAGAAAGGCGATCTGCTGATGAGAGATTTCGGCAGAAGAGAAGGCGATTTTGGTAGCAGCGGAGATCACGGCGGCCGCGTGAACGGCCATCGAAGCTGATGGATGCAGTGTTTGTGTGAGTGTGTGCGGAAATGGTGAGGGAAAAGATAACGGTTGGAAAATTGGGTGGTTAGAAATCGGTGACGTGGCCTTCCATGAAATTTTTAAATTTCTAGACTCCAACTCCACCTTGTTACGTCGTCATCACTAAATAATTTGCACTGATCATTGTTTTTTCTTCAATATAATTATAAAAAAATTGAAATCCATAACCATAATAACATACTTAATAAAATTATTTCAATAAAATTAAGAATTCTATAAATTACAAATTCATAAAAAAGCACTTTATTGAAATTAAAAAAAAAAAACAACTCTACAAATTAAATTTTTTCTAAAGAACGAAATATGTGGTGCTTGAATACGACACCGCCCTATCCCTGGCGGCACGATGCGCGCTCGCAATGGCATAATTGAGATCTCTATGCAAGGTTTGGCCACATCCAATCTCGCGTTACTCGTTGGAGGCTTCACTAGGATTCTTCGGAAAGAATGATTTAAGTAGTACTCTCCCTGAGTCCCAAGTCCCATAAAAATATGTGCAATTTTAATTTTCGTCTGTCCCTCAAGTACGTGCATTCCATTTTTGGAAAGTTATATCAATTTAATAATGTAGGTCACACTATCTACTAATACTACTTTAACTATCATTCTCCTCATCTCTCTTACTTTACTATACCATTCTCCTCATCTCTCTTACTTTATCTATTTTGTCTTAATTCTCGTGCCATATCCATTGTCCATATTTGTATGGGACGGAAGGAGTATTAAGTATTGCATGTAAGAGCTAATACTCACTAAGGACATTTTGTTTTATGCAATTAAGACACAAATTTGTGTTTCTAAATATTAACACTTCAAAAAACGTTTTTATTGTTAGTGTCTTAATTAAAATTAGAGGACGCAAATGGAATCATCCTAAAAAATAGATTTAGTTAATTTGTCCTTAATTTAGGAGTGTTTTCTTTTGCATCCTAAATTGTTTTTTTAAAACTTTACAACACAATGGTTGCATCTCAATTTGTGTCCCTAAAAGACAAGTTTTTTGTAGTGACTTTATCCATTTAAGGATCCCATGGATCCAACAGATCTACTCAAGGTGGATCCATAAGTGAGCCAAAAGGGGTTCGAAATCATTCAAGGGATTGTTGATTAGAGAGAGTGTGTATGCTAAATGTAGAGAGAATTTTTTGCGTGTGGAATGCATGGTGTGACCACCCTATTCGTAGACGTATTCTACTACATTAAAAGCTCTTTTGAGTCAATGCAAACATTAAGTATCCAATCAATATTGGAGGGTAACAGTTTTTTTATTTTTAAATAAACTCCTATATGAAGGAGGAAATTACAAATAAACTCTTATAAAAAGGAGGAAAATTACAACTGATGTTAAGAGTGCTCAAACTCGGCACCTCATACAATAATGTCTAAGCTCCTTGCCTCTAGGACAAAGGCTTTGGATATATTGGAACGTAACAGTTGACATTACGGACGTTGCAGGAGCCATTCAGGGACGCGTGTTGGAGAGCGAACCTGGATAGATATATCTGGGCATTCCGGTTAGGGCTGACAATTTTTGATCCGACACGAATCCGCATGAAGTTAACCCGACACGAACACGCACATTTAAGATTTGGGTCCTTATAGGGTCGACCCAATAAGAATCTGAAAATTTTGGGTTAGGTTGGGTCGGATGCGGGTCGGGTTGGGTTATCCGTTAAGAAAAAAAACATTTTTATTATTTTTATTAATTAAAATAATATATTAAATTTTAATTTTAATTATTTTTATTAATTAAAAAATATTATAATTTTAATTTTACTAATTAAAATTTGATTACTATTATTATTAATTACTTTTTATGATAAAAAAATATTACTGCATACTTAAATTTTATTAAAAAATAATTATTTTATCTTTATTTGTTAGATTTAATTTTAATATACTTTAATTTTATTATTTGGATTTAAACATTATTTTAATTTTGTAATATCTTATTTTATCGTGTAATATCAAATTTTAATTATATAATATCATATGTCGGTCGTTATCGTATAGCGTTTATATTGTGTAGTAACTTACTATCATTAAAAGATGACCAATATTTTTTAGGATGACACGAAATCCGCATGAATCCGATACGATCGATATTTTTTTGAATGACACGAAATCCGCACGAATTCGACACGAATCTGTTTGGGTTGAACCCGATAAGAACACGATGATTTCGGTTGGGTTGGGTTGGGTTGGATTGGGACTCGATAAGATTGGGTCGATATTAGGTTGATCCGATAGTGACCCAATCCGCATGATTTGTCAGCCCTGATTCCGGTCAATGTGTGTGCATGACTGGATAGCATATCCAGTCATATGCCAGGCCACATATACTTGTTTACCCATGTTGCGTCGGGCTGCATGTCCAAGTTCAGGGTGCACGACCCTTGGCACGCTGTCACAGCCTTGGTTTTGATTAGGCAAACGGCTACTACTCATATTTGTGCACGATAATTGTTACATGCAAGTCTCTTAAATACTCCCCAAGTTTAATGAAGGTTCAAAAATAAATGTGGGATCATTAGTACATTAATATCACAACTTCATGTTGTGAAGTTTACTTCATTATTTTTCACTTTATCGGAAATCGATTTAGATAAAAAAAATAATATAATATGATCATCTACTTCAAACTTAATTGCTATGAAATTATAAAAGTGAAAATTTGTGTTACCCATATCGTTGTACTTTTGTGAATATACAGTATTTCTAAACAAAAAGACCCTCGTGACTGTCGTACATATCATCTACTTTTGTTCATTCTCCTTAATATTTATTTCACCATAATCCACTATCCATAGAAAAGCATATTTCACCATAATCCACTATCCACAATAATTTAATTGCTTTAGTTTCAATGTCAGGCTATTGCATTCCCAGTGGGCAAAAGATTAAAAGCTAAAGATAGAAAAAGTGAAAAAAAAAGGAAAATGAAAAAGAAGTATCAGAAAAAGTAAATAAAGGAAAGAAAAACAAATTCCAAATCCAATACAAAACTCAATTGTTAAAATATTTACTTGAGTATTTAATAGTAGAAAATTTGTAAACTAAGGGTGTTTGTTTTGCAGGATTCTATTCAATAAAATTTGTAGTGTGTTTGGTTCATGAGATTTAATCCTACAATTCAATCCTAGAATAATCATGAGATAATTAGTTATAGCTAACCCCCTATGACTAAAATAATCTGATGACTCAACCCTAGATTGTATCTTTGGGGGTGTTCGGTTTGCAAGATTGTATCCGATATTAAATTTATAGGATGTTTGGTTCATGAGATTCATCCCTACAACTCAATCCTAGATGGATAATCATGAGATAATTAGTCATACCTAATTTTCCATGACTAAAATAATCTGATGACTCAATCTTAGATTGTATTTTGGTATACTCCCTCCGTCCCAGATAATTCGTCCCAGTTTTCCATTTCGGTCCATCCCACATAATTTGTCCCATTTCACTTTTACTATTTTTGGTAGTGGATCTCATATTCCATTAACTCATTCTTACTCACATTTTATTATAAAACTAATACACCCACATTCTACCAACTTTTTTAACTCACTTTCTATTACAATTCTTAAAACCCGTGCCCGGTCAAAGTGACCCGAATTATTCGAGACGGAGGGAGTATTATTTAATTTTGGAAGCAGAAGACCAGCTAAGAGATTTTTGAGAAGATTAATAAAGAAGCACTTAACCGGAGTCGCACTCACAGACTAAATAAAATTGAAAATATAAAGGCAAACACATGATCTGATTCATTAAACTTTGTTGTGCCACCTTTTAGAGTGAAGACAGTATGCATATAACACAGAGTGAATGCCGCCTTTCAACTAATTTCTTCAGTCTTCACTTCAATGCCAGACTTCCCGAGCTTCATCTGTCCCGATTCTCCATATGTAAGCTACGAATGTTTTAATTTTTGTGTTTTCCACAAACATTGATCGATTTCACACACTTATTTCTCAAAATGCAACAAATATGTTTGAGTAAATGTTTCGTCGAGATTTTTGTTATTATTTACATTTTGTTATGCTTCAAACTCCCTAATTCACCGAGCATGTAAACAGAGATGGCTCTGTCTTCAAAACGTGGAGAAAATGCTACTAATGAGAAATCAATTCAATTGTTGTTTTTTATACAGGTGTGGAATCGCAATGGAGTTTCAGAGTGTTTCAACAATTTATATCCTTCAATTATATGTTTCTGATTTCATTCATCTTTCATCAACTTAAAATGAAACCAAAATTACAGAAGCTCTTCTTGTTCTCTGTTTCCCCTTAATATTATTCACAGTACTTGGCTTTGGAGCTAACATGCTTACTGTGGTTATGATTCTTGTTCTTTGGATCATCAATAGGCGTGGGAGGCAATTGAGGAGGGTATGCCATCGACCATGCTTGCTTGGAAGTTTTGATTTTTTTCGTTCTACTTCTTTTTTAACTGCTCTTGTTAAGAACATGTTATTCTGATGAGACATAGGAAGAGGTCAGTCATTCTGATATATGTTTCACGAGGTTTTGGTGATTTGGGACTCTAATTATGAATTGCTTAGTGGCTTAAGGTTTAAAACTTTTTGAATGCTTCCTTGAATGATATTTTCACTGGCGTTGAGTGATTTTCAGAACTAGAGGACTTTATGTTTAACTGCTTAATCTGTATTTCTATTATCAGTTGCTGTTCATCACTCTAATTCTTCATTAATGACCTCAGGTGCATCTTTCAGCATACAATGCATTCCCTGTTCTGGCTGCTTTGGGTTTGTGTTTTGAGTTGTTTGATGTAGTTATGCTTTTTTGGGCAAGCATGAGTGCCCAAACCATTTTTTATCATGAATGGCTGTATGCATGCTCAGAGTTCTTGGTTTGGGTAAGTCTACAGGTTCTAGGAAAACATAACTTTCTTCTTGTTTTTACAGTGATATTTGAAATTCTCAATTTTTACTTTCAGATGACTGTTATGGTAGTGTCAAGATGTGACACTCGGATGGATTTCTTATGCCATGGCGTCCTGTGTGTTTGGTGGATTATAAAACTCCTCTTGTTGCTGCCACGACTACTGATAGTTTTTACTTCACCTCAGGTGATCTCTCCTAAGAATATATGGAAATATAGAAATATACATATTGTGCATCCCAAATTTTTTAAAAGTATGAGTACAGATGCAAAGGTTAAGGCAGCTTGAGCGATTGAAATATTAATCAGTAAAAGTTGGTCTTTTTATTCATAAACATCACCTTTCTTCCATCAGTTCTTTGTTGTCTGCCTTTTTGCTTGCTTTCCTAAGTTTTTTGGAATGAATAAAAATTGATAAAATGCAAGATATTATGCATTGTATGGATAATCACACTTGTATGAGACTTGTGCAAAAAATAAGATGCATATGGAAACTCATGGTTTCGATAAAAGTAGCAGTTTTGGGTCTTGTCTTTTTAGTGCTCAATTCAGTGCTTACTTGTGTTCACATTATCATTTGTCACAGGTTATAAGATGGTTTAGGGAAATCTTTGGGGCTATTCTCAATATCACATTTGCAACATTAATTAACATTATCAGAGTAAGGATTGTGTCCTATAGAAACAGGTAACATAAACTACATTTGTTTTTCTTGCAGCCGTTCTTCATTTTTTCCTTATTCGATTTGTTTTTTTCGTATTGCAGTTATGGGATTTATTCTACTATAATCTACATGTCAAATTAGCCAAACATCACAGAATTTGTAACTGGGCATTTGTTTCTTTTATTTGTCTTTCTAAAGTTATCTGCACTTATGTAGCTCAGTGGTCGATCCGCTCCTCCCCTACCAAAGGCAAGATAAAGATGGTTCTCTTACAGATGTGGTAAGTGCAAAATGCATGCATTGCTAACTTCCTTATTAGTTTTATCTTATTGGTTAAACCTTAATCTAGTTGAGTATAAAACTTTAGTGAGCTGTTGGCAATTTCCACTTTTATCTTTTCCGAACTCTTACAGTTTAACAAGGTTTAACATGTGTTGGGGTCAATGTAATGAAACTATTTCGGTTCATCCTATTCACGTTTCATTTCTTCACTTTTACATATAGATAAGTTGACACCTGTTTTCAATTGTTGAAGGGAATTGTATGCAAAGCTTGGCATCTGCTAACATTCAAAATAATTGATCCTGTTATACAACAAGGTTCAAACAAACAACTTGATTTCGAAGACTTGCTTCAGCTACCTATAGATATGGATCCTTCGTCTTGCCATAGTTTGCTATTGGGAATGTGGGATGCTCAATATAGAAACAATCATAGACACCCTTCATTATTCAAGGCGATATGCTCAGCATATGGGTGGCCGTATTTCTGCATTGGTGTATTGAAGGTAATACTTATATTTGTATTAGTATCGCAACAGGTTTGCGAGTTGTGCTTCCAGTCATGATTATTACAAAAATTAAATTAAATAGATCTAATTAGATAAAGATGTTTCAAATAAGGGACGATTTTCATACATCAAATGATAATCAACATTATATATGAGAAAATAAAGCACACTAGTTTGCTGTGGTGATTGTCACGAGCTAAACAAATCGAGCTATCCCAACCAATTTCTTATTAAATGCTTAATGAGATTGGTCTAGTAGCTCCTACTAGCCTTTGAAGGGTCTATTGCTTGTTATCTATTTCTGCTAAGGTTGCTTCAGCTTCATAGATTCTTGGAGGTGTATCAACATACTTGACGTATGTATATATAGGAAAATGATCAGCTGAGAACGATAAATATTGGTGAGGAATGAATAATTTACTTATAATGATTGACTTGATCATATTTGACAAAAATCCAGTTTCCATTGAACTATAGAGGATTGAAATGACAGTTCGGAAAACTCCTTCAGTTTTGGGTGTCAACTGATTCCTTTTAGATTGGAATGGAATAAGGCTCATATAGAATTGCAATATGACTCTTAAAATTCATATTAACTTGCTTACAACCTTTCTTGCAGGTACTTAATGACTGCCTGGGTTTTGCAGGACCTCTACTGCTCAATATGCTAATTCGTTTTCTCCAGAAAGGTATGCATGTAGGGTAAAACAAAAAGACAGACAATTTTCAAGAAGCAAAATGTTATCTTACTCTAGAGTATTACTCCATTATTTAGAGTATTACTCCATTATTTATCAAGTTAACTGAAGTTGTGAGCACAAAAGTTTAATATATTGTAGAGGTTTATATCAATTAGGAACTAAAATTCTAAAGATTCTCATCCTTTTGAACTGCTAATGATCTGAACAGAAATTTAATACTTGATGAGGTGCAAAATATTGACAGATTTATGTTTCATTTGACAGGTGCCAGAACTGTTGATGGTTACGTTCTTGCAATATCCTTGGGTTTGGTATCGATTGTAAAGTAATTTTCTTTCTCAAGCATGTCCATGAAGTATATTCTTCTCTACCTCCTACACCAAAATTCCTCACACTTATATTTGTACATTCTTTCACTTTGAAGCCCATTGTAGTCTTCTATCATAATTCAACATATTGATGGTTAATATGATGAAAGAGATTGTGGCAATTTCTTTGTATGTTCTTTACTTTCATAACCTCTTCGATTACAAAGCATTTGAAGGACTTATGTCCAGGGCGTTTACAAGGCTGCCTTAGTTGATTTCAAAATTAACTCTACCCACACAAAACACAGGAAAAAAGAGAAAGCCTCTGTCATTTATGGATATTCTATTGCGAGTGGAATACATACTAATGTCCCTTGTTCCATTCAGATTTTTCTAGGTTAAGATTGGTTGAAAATAGGCAGCAGCCATGATTTCCGTTGAGTTTTTTCAGTGAGAGCAAACATGAACTCAAAAACAGTAACTGGGAAATTTTCTCGTTTGTCAATGAAGCAGCATCACACAGATAAATATACATTTTGTGTATTCAGAGTGTCAGCTCACATCCTTTCTCCTTTCCGTTTTATTTCCTTTTATTTCACTATCAATTCGCTGGCTTTGTATTAGACAGCGGACCATGCACATGTGCATGTACTTGTCTTCAACACAATTGTGCCCCATTACTTGATTGATTGATTCGTATGTGATTTTATGCTAATAATGTAAATTGTTGCATTCATGTATATTGAATTATTGACTGTACTGTAGCAAAAGTAAATTCATTTTGTTTGAGTAAAGAATTTCTTAGTATTATACCTCAACGGTGCAGATCATTTCTTGACACACAATATTCATTTCGTCTTGCACAACTCAGACTGAAGTTGAGATCTGGTATTATGACGATTATCTATCGGAAGGTATTTTTCATAGAGTAGCTGCACTAAAAATGCAATTCATAGCATTCGTGTAATGGTGTGTGCATGCATGTATATTTCTTTCCTTGTACAGTCGTGAGTTGTATTGTATTCCATGCAAATTTTGTTTATTTGTCCAGTGAGGATTCACATATGTGCCCCACAGAATGTTAAATTTGCTCCCGCTGCAGTTTGGACCCTTTTTATTGTCATATAATGTGCAGTCTTCTGTTATATGGTTTACGGAATGTGTCTATCTATGTCTCTGTCTCTCAGTGTCTTCATGTAAGCTTAGCAGAGAGATCTAAATTTTCTGAAGGAGAAATTCAGACATTCATGTCGGTGGATGCAGATCGAATTGTAAACCTGAGCAACAGTGTTCATGATATGTGGAGGTTATAATTCTTAAACATTTTTAAATCACTCGAATCATGTGATTTTTCTGCACTACATCGAATATTTTGGGGTCAGTTTCATTTCATAATTACAGTGAATGGAAACTTCTTTCATGAAATAACATTTGACATAAAAAAACCTCTTAGAAAAATCTTTCTACCATCAGCTTAGAAACATATGATGGACAAATATGCTTAAGATTATGACAAGCAATCCATCGTTTACTAATAAATTCACGGATCTTTTTCTTGTGTAATTGTGTCAGCTTGCCTTTGCAAATAGGAATCGCTCTCTACCTGTTATACATACAAGTGAAGTTTGCCTTTGTTTCTGGGATAGCTATAACTATTTTGCTCATACCAGGTATGTAGGGTTTGATTGTCATGATTCATATTAAATCATTCTTAAATATGTTGGCATGAAACTTCATGCTAGCAACATAAACTTTTCAATTTAAGTTATCATTCTATGTATCATTATGCAGTCAAGCTGCGCTTTGCTGACGTTGATGCTACCTTCACCTTGCTTTTGTTTGGCTTATTTGAGCCTTATATTGGCAGACACGGATGTCCTTTTGATATATGTTGTCGCCTTCGATTTTTTGTTGTTGTTATGTCAGTTTTGGGTTTAACCTTAGAAATTTTCTGAGTGTGATTTTTTTTTTTTGGCATTTTCCTTGGACAATAATCAAGCCAAAGTTAGTCAAGAAAACATGGCTTCTGTTTTATTCATGGGTGATATTACAAGGATCGTACCTCTGGGATCAAGTATAATCTTGTGCTTGATTTCCTCCTTTTTCACTTCAGCAGAGAACTCTTCAATATGAGGTAGATGTTGGATCCCATCTACCACGACCTTATCTAGCCGATCCAGAAAAACCATTTCTTAACACCGACCATACTGTCATTTGACTTAAAAAGATCCAACTTGTTCCGCTTTATCTTGGTAAGGCTTGTAAACTGCTTCAGACGTCCGTACTCCTACACTGAGGCAACTTCCACCTCGTTTCAAAAGTCTTTGTAGTGAAGTAGGACAAGGTATTAATGCACCCATGTGTTCTTCCAAATGATTTTTGATGAGCCATGATATCAACAAGGGGATTTGTCCCATGTGTATGTAAGATTTGGTGACCTACTCAACCTCGAACTGAAATTTGTTGCAAGAAACATAATGTCATTACTGATTCTGTAATATCTATCCAAGAAACCACATGTTCTATATTGCCTTTTAAACAAAAACAGGAGATGTTATATAACTTCAAGTTGCAGGGTTTTACACTGATATGTTTTTAATTGGGTAGTGATGATTAAATATACAGTTAACAAATGGATTGCAAATCTGATTGCACATGCAACCAAAAATATGATGGAGCAGAAGGATGAAAGGTATCTATTCTTTCCTTTTGAGAGTCTACTGGTCATTCATAGAATCTTTTGTATTAATGTTTCAGAAGATTTTAAGATTATCTTATTTTCATACTGAAATTACTGTAGTTGTTCCATCATCATATGACGACGAAAAATCCTAATTCTATTTCATCATGTATGTGGTTGACTTCAGAGGTTTTAAAAGCCATGAAATGGCTGAGGGCGTTGTCCCCAAAGCTTTTGTGTGTGCTCTCATGCACAGATACATGCGTGTACAACATATGCATTTACATAATCGTCATCTTCAAGATCTTTAATTTTTTTAAATTTTTGTTTCCCTTCGAATAATCAGATCCAGTCTCTTTTAGGAAATTCCAAAAGCTCAGGAAAACAAACATAACAAGATATATTCTCAAATAAGGTTAAACTCAATAAGTTTCTAAATGATATGATAGTAAGTATACTATAAGCATGAGATGTCGAGGAATGCTACTGAGTCTACCATGTGGATAGCCTGACATTATGAGACTCAGTTGCACGAGTGATATATGTATAGAATATCAAAAAATATGATATGTCCCATTTTCCAGGATTAGAAAAACGGCGGAGTTACTAACATATATACGCACATTAAAAATGTATGGTTGGGAGCTTCTGTTCGCGAGCTGGTTGATGAAGACAAGATCCTCTGAAGTCCAACATTTATCGGTAATAATGCAGACATTTTACTGCAGACTTCAAAAAAAGCTACCTATTCTTCATCTGATATGTAATTTCATGTCTTAGACTAGGAAATATTTGGATGCATGGTGTGTATTCTTCTGGGCGACGACACCCACCCTTTTCTCTTTGTTCACCTTTGGACTCTACTCTTTGATGGGTCACCAGCTTGATGCTGCAACGGTATCACAACTATTTAAACACTTTGTGAAGAAATTATGTTGATAATTCTAAATTCCTTACTTGCACTTGTGTTAACGTTTCAGGTTTTCACCTGCCTAGCTCTGTTTAATAATTTGATCTCTCCTCTAAATTCGTTCCCATGGGTCATCAATGGTCTGATAGACGTAAGTTTCTTTTTCGACACTATATTCATCCATGTGTCAAAGTATATGAGTTATTTATGATTTTCACAGGCAGCTATATCACTTAGACGATTGAACAAGTATCTCTCTTGTAAAGAAAATGATACCAGACTGAATAAATCATCCCCTACGTTCTGTGATGAGAAATTTGATTCAAAAGAGCTGGCTGTTTCTGTTGATGAGGCATCTTGTATATGGTCAAGCTATGATGAGAAGGAATTTAATCTGGTTCTGGAAAATGTAAATCTTCGTGTCCCAAAGGGTTTCATGGTTGCGATTATTGGTGAGGTAAATCTTCGATGTATTACCATTTGCTTATATGCTAAGTAAATTGTTAGAGATGTTTCAAATATTTGATAAAGTTAAACAATAATATCTTGGATTATACATGGTGAAAAAGAAGCTAACCTGATGTTTTGGCTAGCGTCTACTTTTATGTTTCTTCGCATATCACAAATACTGTTAGAGAAGTTTTTCGTCTAAAAGGCTATTATGTGATAGCTTCTATTGTTTCAGTACCACTGATTTCATCAAATCTGTAAGTTTAACAAATTTTTACTGTGGTAGCAAGCTTTTATTTCATTAAGTGAAGGATATTTCACAAAAAGTTGAGACTAAGCTAGATGAATTTGTTCTGCAGCTATTAGAATTTAACAATTCAAAACTGTTAGTGTTCTCTAGAAGTATCTTATTTCCTTTTTCTTCTTATTTTTTCTTAATCTTTCTATATTGCTGTCGAACTTGGTGATATAGGGTATTAGTTTAGCAATTTTCTTTTTGAAGCAGTTTAGGTTAGCATTATAATGCATTTTTCTTGAATTTCCAGGTAACTGAACAGCTTGGTGTACTTTTTTACGGTTGTATTTTAATTGGATGGATACAGATAAAGTTAGGATTGTAATATTAAGTACTGATTAGGTAAATACTATAAAAGATGAACAAGTTTCAGAACATCAATCTTTTTATTCTGCTAAAACAAGTTAAGTGATGATTTGCAGTTGCATACCACTTTAATAATATCACATGCCTTAATTTAAGTGTTTGATTTCCACTGGGTTACAGGTTGGATCAGGTAAATCATCCCTTTTGAACTTGATGCTCGGTGAAACTAGACTCATCAATGGATCGGTATATCTAGTTGGATCAAAAGCATACGTACCACAGGTCAATTATCTTTCCTATTACCATCTAAGAGAAATCGTAAAATAAAAACTAAATAATCTTACTTGTATACCTTCAGGTCCCATGGATAATGTCTGGAACAATCCGCGATAACATTTTGCTTGGAAAGGACTATGATCAGAACAGGTATTACTTTTGTGAGTGGGAGATAGCAAAGACGAATATTATTGTAGTTTTAGGTCGACCAAAAATGTTGTAATAAAAACATCCCTATCCCTTGTAATTAAGCAGATATTCAGAAGTGTTAGAGGCTTGCACCCTGGATCTTGATATTTCTCTAATGAACGGAGGTGATATGGCTCGTATTGGTGAGAAAGGTCTTAATTTGTCTGGAGGTCAAAGAGCTCGCCTTGCCCTTGCTAGGTGGAGTAGTTCTTTGTTTTGACAATAATTCATGATAGAACATTCTTATGTTCTCTAAAAACTCTTTTTTTTTTCTTTTTACTTATCGGCATGGTCAGGGCCATTTATCATGGGTCTGACACATACATGCTTGATGACGTTCTGAGCGCAGTTGATGCTCATGTTGCTCAGTCCATAATACAACATGCAATTATGGGTCCTCTTATGAGCAAGGAAACACGCATTCTTTGTACACATAATATTCAGGTTCGACTTTTTCTATGGGTTTTAAGTTCAAGGCTGTGTGGTGTAGCAGCATCGGGTTCATTTATTATTTATGCTCACTTCTATCTTTGTATAGATTGTTCAACATTTATACGCCAGTAATGATTGCAGGCAATTCATCTGGCAGATATGATAGTTGTGATGGATAGTGGGCATGTGAAATGGATAGGAAGTCCAACTGACTCTTCTGTCACTTCCTACATATCATTTCTATCACTAAATGACTTCGACACATTTACTGAGGTGCAAAGGAATGAAAAGTTGCCAAATCTTGATGGTAAAATGGAGAAACCCCGTGAACTTGACTCAATAAGCACTATCAATGAAGCCCAAGACATCATTGAGGTTGAGGCAAGAAAAGAAGGGAGGGTTGAATCAGAAGTATACAAGTGAGTTAACCAATGTATAAATTCATTGCATAATGCAAGATATCAATCCCGTTAACCTAACTTATTATCTTCTGCAGAAACTATGCTGCATTTTCTGGTTGGTTCATTGCTGTTATATCATGTCTCTCAGCAATCTTAATGCAAGCTTCGCGTAACGGCAATGATCTCTGGCTGTCATTTTGGGTCGACACGACGGGTGCCAACCAAAGCAAGTTTTCCACCACCTTTTATCTGGTTAGCATTTCTTTCTCCCGTAAATGCTCAGATGTATGGTTGGTGTCTTTGGCTTCATTCAGCTTGTTATTAAAATGACTAAAAAATCACTGGTAAGAGAACTCGGTAACCAATATGGTTGGATCTTGTTTTTGGAACTCGCAAAAAATGTCAGACAATACTACAAAAATCCACTACGAACTATATAATTTTTAGTTAAAAGATATTTGAGATTGTGTGGTGGATGCAATTTGAATATTCTTTGCAAAAGAAATGTATGGTTTCAGTTGCCGGTTACATTAAACTGGGTTGGTATCATTTGCTCTTGCAGGTCATTCTCTGCTTGTTTTGTTTGGTTAATTCACTCTTGACGTTAGTGAGGGCATTTTCATTTGCATTTGGTGGTTTACGGGCTGCTATTAAAGTGCATGACCAATTGCTCCACAAACTAATTGATTCACCCGTTAGTTTCTTTGATCGAACACCAAGTGGAAGAATATTAAACAGGTAGCATGCTCTGCGCCTTTTATGATGGATAATTTTCCAGTTTTACTTTTTTATGCTAACCGGAATCTACAGATTTTCTTCAGATCTCTACGCAATTGATGACTCACTTCCATTTATTCTCAACATTCTCCTTGCCAATTTTGTTGGCCTCCTTGGGATTGCCGTTGTTTTATCGATTGTGCAGGTATCTATACCCTCGTTCTAGTTGAGCTTGTATGATATTCTCTAACGATTGAAATAATTTGTATATGCTGAACATATTGATAACTGAATGTTTTATCATTTACTATGCAGGTCACATTTTTGTTATTACTAATACCATTTTGGTTTATCTACAAAAAGTTGCAGGTTTGTACCATATCTTTATCCAACTTTGGAAACTTTGTCAAGTTGTGTAAACGAAACATATGTTAATTATATCAAAACAATTCTCCGGTATTCGGTAAACTAAACATTGATCTTGATTCTTGATAGACTGTCCTTCTATAAGAGCAAATTCTGCAAGTTGCCTAATAGATACGTAGAGAACAATATAGCGCTTTGTCAAGCATTATGCTTAATAGTATAGTATTGTTTAAGTAAATTATGTTACATGTTTCATACAAAATATTTGTGAATGGTTAGTGAGTTTTCAATATGATGAAGTTTATTGATCAAGTTACTAAAAGTGAGAAGCTATAGTTCTACTACAGATCAACATCACGTGAATTGCGGAGACTGGACAGTGTTTCCCGTTCACCCATTTATGCATCATTTACGGAGATCTTGGAAGGCTCCCCAACTATTAGAGCTTTCAATTGTGAGGTAAAATTCCACAGCTGTTAATGACAGAACCTTGCAGAATTGTTTCCGCATAACTTATAACGGTAACTAAATTTCAACCTATATAGGGTTATATGAACGTAACTTGTATATAATCATGAGTTGATAAAGAAGGTTGATTATCTTACTTTCTGTTTTTACAAGCTCCTGGTCAACATTATCAGGGCATATTGGCTGTACAAAAAAGTTTTATTTCTGATGCATGATAGTAGATGTGTTCAACAAACATTTTTGATTAGATCTGTGAAGCTTAAAAATCCATATTCTTTGCTGAGGATAATTACTTAGTTTTTATCTTGCTTTGTGCTTTTATGGCCTTCTTTACTTACTATTCTTGTCACAGATATTCTTTTCGACAACTTAATCTCTAAATGGTCGTGCGCAGGACTTTTTCCTTATCAGATTCGTGCAGCACGTGCACATGTACCAGCAGACTTCCTACACAGAAGTCATCGCAAGTTTATGGCTCTCCCTTCGCCTTCAGGTGATGTTGGTTTAACTGCATCTCTTTATTCAATCACGTACCATACTCATTTCAAACTTGTAACCAGTTGTTGGCTGCATTTGTCGTGTCATTTGTGGCTGTGATGGCAATTCTTGGAACCGATGAACATCTTCCTATCAGTTTGGGTACACCAGGACTGGTAAAAAGTTATCCTCTCAAGCATTTGCTAAATAAATTAGCCTAGCGGAACCTAAGATGCATTTCATTTCTGTAGGTTGGGCTAGCTCTTTCCTATGCTTCCCCGATTGTGTCATTGCTAGGAAGCTTCCTGACAAGCTTCACTGAAACAGAGAAGGAGATGGTTTCTGTTGAGAGGGTACTTCAGGTGAGACAACTGAACTAAGACGTGCAATTTAGCACCTTCGGATACCGATTAACTCATTAACCTCCACTCCAGTACATCGACATTTCTCCTGAAAAACTGACTGGAGAAAGTGTACTTGATGCAAACTGGCCCTCAAAAGGAAAAATACAGTTTCAAAATGTGACCCTTCGTTATATGCCCTCGCTGCCTCCTGCACTCGTGGACGTTTCTCTTATTATCCCTGAAGGATCTCACGTGAGTTAAATATATGCCTCTTCTCTTTCTCTCTCTCATAGCCTTGTTTATTTTGAATTTTTTTTTATTATTTTCATCCTAGACAATGACTATGTTATTATACACGGAGTTTCCCTATACAAGTTTCGATGTCCATTGTCAGATTTCAATGCAAATGTTGATAAATTTTCTATAAATTCATTTATTCATACTATCATGTCTCAGTGTGAGCATTTACAACTTCATTCTTTGCAAAATACATCTAGAAAAAATTATTACATGATGTTTGTTCATATGGCTAGGTTGGAATTGTTGGAAGAACGGGTGCTGGAAAATCGAGCATCTTGAATGTGTTATTCCGTCTCAACCCAATTTGCAGTGGATGTGTCTTAGTGGACGGCTTAGATATTGCTATACTTCCTGTTAGAGATCTCCGCTCTAGAATTGCTATTGTTCCTCAGAGTCCCTTTCTGTTTGAAGGATCATTGAGGTAATTTGGGATGACTTTTGCTGATTGGTCATTTATTTTCGATTTCATGTGTTTTACCTTCCTCGGTTTCACAGAGACAATTTAGATCCATACGAGATGATTAGTGACAGAAAAATATGGGATACTCTTGAAAAGTGCTGTCTCAAGGAGGAAATAGAAGCAGCAGGAGGACTAGATATCCACGTAAAGGAGGCTGGAACGACGTTCTCAGTAGGACAACGACAGCTACTGTGCCTTGCGCGCGCGCTTCTCAAGTCTTCTAAGGTACGAGAAATAGATAATTTTGTCCACAAGAATGTTACTTGTTATGACAGATGGATCAATTCACGACATCCATACGAATGATTCAGGTGCTCTGCTTAGATGAGTGCACAGCCAACGTTGATACTCAAACTGCTTCAAAGCTGCAGAAGGCGATTTCGAGTGAATGTGAAGGCAGAACTATTGTCACGATCGCTCATCGCATTTCCACTGTTCTGGCCATGGACAATATCTTCATTTTGGATCAAGGGATACTGGTAGAGAAAATATTCTTTAAGAATTTGCTTTAGCCAATCTAGAGAAATTAAATAATTTGGCATTTCCAAACATGGAACCATGGCATTCCCTGATTGTTGGCTGTTGCTGTGTTTTGCAGATTGAGGAGGGGAATCCGCAAGCACTCATGCATGATGAAGCGTCCAGATTCTCGAGTTTTGTCAGAGCTTCGATGATGTGACTTTCTAGAACGTTCGACATTGCTTGGAGATGGAAGGGAAACTATGGTTTGTATCATGTGATTATCTTTAGACAGAGCAGGATTATGTAAACCTTGTTTAACTACTGAGCTGTTCTTCATTTGATCACCAAGTAGTTTGCATTTATCTGATTGCATAGTAGTTGGATGAATAAAGCCATGCGCATGCGTGTTAACGAGGTGGCTCAGTGCCGTGCCTTGCCGTTGAGCATGCGTCCACACGGTGTTAGCGCCACCAAAACTCAAACACAATGAAAACTAGCATAAAATTGTTTCAAAAACTTCAACCATTAGGTAGTTTGCTTGATGCCTTCACTCTCTCAGTTGAGACGGAAATGGATAATACAGAGCACCAAATATTATAAAATTGACTTGAAAACTAATAATCAAGCTATAAAACTTAATCATATGACATTGAAAAATTCAGGATATTTAGGTGTGACATTAGCAGTATTGTTCAACAATTTAGAAATGATATAGATTTTAATGCAAAATTGGTAAAGTAAAAAGAGAGAGTAAGAGAAAAAGTAGTGGATCTTAATTCTTTTATGTGTAATGCTATAAATATGTAAAAATGTGCACAGTCAAGTTTATGTTAGCGTGCTGGGAATAGTTATTTATTTATATGAAAATATTGATTTGTAAAACTTCATCCAAAAGGGAAGAAATTATAACTAGCTGAAAATTACTATAACACTGCTAAAAGAAACAAAAAAATGTTATGACTCATTCTTGAATTTCGATGAGATGAATTAGTAGATGAATTGAAAATTTTGAGTGTGCCAACATAATGATAAAACTATTTAAATGCAAAAATGAGTTGATAAAAAAAAGTACTAAAAATATCTTCCATAGCTTGGAAGCATTTCATTCGTGCAAACATCAAGGGACAACATAATTCAATGTGAATTTTACAAGAGTTTGCCTCTACTCTATAATCAAAATTCCAATTAATTTGAACCTTTTCTTCTGGTCATCGTATAGTCAAATAAATTAACCAATATCAATGAACTACATTAATCTATTGTTTGATCAATATCAATTGATGTGACAATATCAATGAACTACTATTATTAATCTCAAGGCTAATTCAAACGCCGACGGAAGCCGGCTTTCATTACGAACTAGATTTGTCAATACATAACAATAATTTTATTTTTTCTATGCAATAAAAGTTACTAATAATATCTACGGTCAAGATCACCAAGTCCTTTTTGCTTTTGATACATGGGACAAAACCATTGAGCTCTTAGTCTCAATATGAAATTGAAAAACTATAATTAAGTAATCAACTTATTGTCAGCACAATTTTGTCCTTATTTCCAAAGCATCCATTTTAGAAGATGCTTTTACTAATTCAACACTTGAGTGTGCAAATCAATGCTTCTATTGTCTCAGTTGTGCCTTTTTTTCACACAAAACACAGTTGCTGTTTGGTTAGCCAGACTTGCAAGAGAGGTAAGTAACATGTTAACATCTAAATTGTCACTTTTCAAAGATTATATTTTGCATTTTGATATTGATTATATGTTGTTGCTATATCTATTTTGTAGGAATTATAGTAATGAAGTTTTGATCTTTTTCAGAAAGGAAAAGAGATAAGAGACTAGTATATAGTAGTAATGGTTGGTAACTACAGGTTTAGAATGGAAGAAAATGATATTGTTGGATCACTCATCTCCAGTGTTGGGAGTTTCATCCAAGACAGGCTGATAGACAGAGAGCAGAGGCTCCGGCACAAGGAGCAATGCGCGGAGAGGTTAGCAGCTGAGAACGCGAGCCCGCACAACGATACAGAGGTCCGTTACTCTGACCAGGCAGTTCTAGCCAATCTTGACTGGGGGATCGATGCTCTTGAAGAGGCAATTAGTACTTCCAACACCGAGACCAAGATGGCTCGCCTCGACTATGCAGAAAAGATGCTGCAAGTGTGCGCGTTGCTGAATTCGACACAGAAAACAGCTGGAGTCCCTAACTCTTACCTCTCAGCTTGGGCTCATTTGAACCTTTCTTACTTGTTCAAGTTGAGGAATGAAGGCCATAGTGCAGTGCTTCATGTTCTTGAAATGTTCGTCGTGGACCCCTTTTTCTCGCGTATTGATTTTGCTCCTGAGCTCTGGAAGTCTATTTTCCTCCCTCACATGAACTCCATTCTTGGGTGGTACACTGAGGAGAGGAAAAGGATAGTGATGGATGTGATCCCGGATGCCTCGGACCTGTCATTCACCGTTGATTTTGATCACTGTTTCGACGAGTCTCTACTGTTATCCGTGAGGCCTGAGCAAGCAGAGAGAATTCAGGAGCTGGAACAGCTCTATGGTCAATCTTTGGATGAGAATACAAGGCTATACGCAAAGCATTATAAGGAATGCATGAACTATGATGCTGCCACAAGCAGGAGGGTGATCCCGATGTTGCCAATCGCAGAGCCTCCCGTGACTCCTCTCCGCGACTTCAGCAGCCGTTCAATTCCAGACTATGTGAAATTTGGTCCAATCTTGCCCAAGAGTGCTGGCTTTGCTACCACTTCTCTTCCAATTAGGTATTCATACTTTTGGAAAGTTTTGTGTGACTAAAAAACAGTGTAGGTAGCTAAACTGATGCTTCGTTTTTTCGATCAGAACGATGGCTGTTTCCACCTTAGGCAATGCAGAAGAGTCTGCCACCTGGGATGTTGTGGTAAGGCTATCCCTACTTGTGCACTTGTCTTCTGTGAATCAATGGATTTGATTTTCATGTCGAAATATTCTCGTTTCTCAGGATGAAAATCCGGAGGAGTGTGAAGATTCTGGTGAAGATTCGGATGGATGTTTAGGAGCCATGGAAAGTTCAAAAGAAAAGGATGATGACATTGTGTCAGTTTTGAGCAGCAGAAGCAACAGATCGTCGAGCAAGGAGGTGGAGAGGCAAAGCCTAAGGGGTACGAGTCGAAGGCAATCTCCTCATAATAGCTCTCCAGCAGGTTCTCCTTGCTCGAGGACTTCATCTCCGAAATCAGCCAGAAGCACAGGAACGATGCAAACATCTATGCTTCGCCTCCTCTCAACCCGTGCAATGGACTCAAACATTAGCCCATCCGACACTGATGAAGAAACGACAGTACGTTCTAAACCTCATCTTACTTCAAAGTAGTTTTTGTATTTTGTGGACTTACACTGAAAGTGGAATAGACAAGCAGGAACAGTTTAAATCTCCGAGGAGAAGCACTCATCACGTGCCATACGCGCTTCCAAAGAGGTTTAACTCAATCAGTTCCTTCTCTTGTACTGAAAGTAGAAATACTGATTTGTGTTTCTGTTTTGCATATCTTGAATTTCAGTTCACTTAATCAAGGTGAAGATTGCAGCCTGAGCTACATATCGTCGCCCTTGACTCCTAAGTCAAGGCCACCAAAGGACTTTGTGTGTCCCATCACTGGCCAGATTTTCAATGATCCTGTCACGCTGGAGACAGGCCAGACGTACGAAAGAAAAGCCATTCAAGAATGGATGAGTCGAGGAAACACAACGTGCCCCATTACACGACAGCCTCTCTCTGCAGCCTCACTCCCCAAAACCAACTATGTCCTCAAGAGGCTGATCACCTCTTGGAAAGACCAGCACCCTGAGCTCGCTCGGGAGTTTTCTTCCCTTGAAACACCGCAAAATTTTTACACAAGCAGCACGTTCCATAACGACATCCCATCAACACTTCCAACCAGTGGAGCTGAGTATAAGCCTCAAAGATTCACAACAGCAGCTGCTACTACACTATCAACGTCGCCAACCAGTGTAATATCTCAAACTTCCAACGAAGCAGTGATCACCGCATTGAAACCTTACATTCTATGCATTTGTAACTCTGAGGACTTGCAAGAATGTGAAGCTGCTGTTTTGGAAATAGTCAAGATTTGGTCAGAATCCAATGTTGGCTCAGGAATCCACTCATACCTATCTTCACCAACTATAGTGAATGGATTTCTCGAAATACTGTCTGCGTCTACGAACAAGGATGTGCTCAAAACAACCATATATATTCTGTCACAGCTGATATGTGCAGATGATCATGTCGGTGACCTGCTCATGAGCATAGACTCCGACTTCTACTGCTTGGCCGATCTGCTGAGAAAAGGACTATCCGAGGCTGCAATACTTGTGTACCTGCTCAGGCCGTCGTTTTCGCAGCTTTCTTCACATAACTTGGTAACAACTCTACTCCATATTGTTTCCAAGAAGAGTGAAGATCATGTTGGTTTTCAATATGCTGTAGCACCCAAAGATGCTGCAGTGGCATTGCTTGAACAAATCGTTTCCGGTGGAGATGAGAGTGAGAGATCACAAAATGCAATGATTGTTATAAAGGAGAATGGGATTCCTGCTTTGTTGAGCTGCCTTAATCGAGCGGATGGAAGAGAGTCGATTGTTTCGATTCTTTTATGCTGCATTAGAATTGATACATCATGCAAGAGCATTGTAGCAAGCAAGATTGAGTTGTCTCCAATTCTTGAATTATTTCATGGTGGAAATGATAGTGTGAGAGGGATTTGCATAGAGTTTCTTTGTGAGTTAGTTCAGATGAGAAGGTACATCACAATTCACAATTCTCAACTTCCAAAATCTATAAACTTTGATATGTTATCCTTTCAAATTTGCAGGAGAACATTTAGCAACCAGATTTTGCAAATAATAAGGGATGAAGGAACATTCAGCACAATGCACACCCTCTTGGTTTACTTGCAAATGTCCCCGATGGTGCAGAAGCCTGCCATCGCTACGCTTCTTCTTCAGCTTGATCTGTTGGTTTGTTTTCCTTCCTTTCATGTAAAACCGAGGCTGACTACTCCTTCGGTTCTTATTCACCGTACCCTTTTGTATCTTAGGCTGCTCCGAGAAAGATGAGCATCTACAGAGAAGAAGCGATGGAAGCGTTACTAGAAGCTCTTCAAAGAAAAGACTTCCCATCTTCTCAAGTCATGGCTCTTGGTACACTGTCGTCTCTCTCCGGACATTTTGGTGGATCTAGGAAGGCGTATATGGAGTGCTGGCTGCTTAAAGTAGCCGGATTCGACCAGCCTTATAATGCTATGATGAGAGGGGAAGAAACAAAGACTGATGAAGAAGAATTTGCTGAAATGGTAAGAAATGGTCTTGTTTATGGCTTATTAGATTTCATTCTTGAATGGTGTATTGAATTTGATACGGAAAATTGTGTAAGCGTAGAGGGAAGAAGAGAAAGCAACAAGGAACTGGGAGAAGAGGATGGCGTTTGTTTTGGCAAACCACGAGAAAGGGTTGATTTTCAAAGCTTTGGAGGAATGCTTAGTAAGTAACTCGATAGAGATCGCCAAGTCTAGCCTTGTGGTGGCTACGTGGCTCGTGTACATGCTCTACAGCTTTCCTGATTGTGGCATAAGAGACGTTGCACGCAAATGCTTGCTCGAGAAGTTCATCAGTGTGCTGCAATCATCGAAGAATCTCGAGGAGAAGATACTGGCTGCCCTCGCCCTGAGAGGATTTGTCACTGAACCAAGTATGATGATCATTATCTTTTTAGTATCAAGCATGAAAAATTATAATCTAAAATTTTAATTTATTTTCATGCATAAGGAGGGCAGAATGAGATGGGGGCGTACGCTAAGAGTATGTGGAAGACGTTGAGGCGGCTTAAGAAGAGTTGCACGGTGGTTCATGATATAATGAAAGCACTGATGAACTTGCCCTATATGGATGCTGTGAGTAGTGTTTTAAACTGTGTTGTCGTTGCGAATTTCCACATATACTCGAAAAGTAAATTTGGTGCAGGCAGAGCTGTGGTGTTGCGTTGAAGGTCCTGAGTTGGATATGTCGATGAATGGGGAAATCCTGTCGATGCTTCATATCAGAAACCGGCTAATAAGCAGCCACTCGGATGGGACTATAAAGGTTAAAATAAATGTGTTTTGTGATTAGCATTGATATTTTTTTTGTGGTGCAATCTCCATATTCATAGTTCTCCTCAGGTATGGGACACTGGAAAGAGAGCTCCGCGGCTGATTCAGGAGGCGCGTGAGCACACCAAGGCTGTGACGTGCCTTTATGTTCCTCCTTCGTGCGACAAGCTATACAGCGGATCATTGGACAAAACCATCAGAGTAAGGCCTTCTACAAGAGTTTTTTGTTTTGTTATGATTGAGCATTTACCAAGATAGTTGTTTCATTTTTTTGTTATTACAACAGGTTTGGACAATCAGACAGGAAGAGATTCATTGTATCCAAGTGCATGATGTGAAGGAGGGAGTGGTGGCTCTAGCAGCCAATGCTAGTGTGGCATGCTTCTCATCTCAAGGAAATGGGGTTAAGGTTTGGGAACTCTAACCATTTTTGTAAAGCTTAATTGCCTTAAAATACATTAATTGCTTCCAAATCAAATCAGACTTGTGGGATAGTAGCAAATCATGGTTTTCCGGCCGATTTCCAAAGTTGCGAGACAGACCATAATTTGAATAAATTTCATGATTTTCGGAGGATTAAACAAAAGTTGTAACATTGTGTACAGGTTTATAACTGGTCAGGTATTTCCAAAAACATTAGCTTCAACAACAAAGTGAAGTGCATGAAACTAGAGGGTGACAAACTCTACTGTGGTTGTTCTGGTTACTCTGTCCAGGTAATATAAATGCATGATACAGTTATGAATAAAAGTTCAAACTCGGTCTCATATATTTGTCCTATTTTTTTTTGGTCCTACACATTAAATAGTGTTAGCTTCTGATCATAAACAATATGAACATGTCCGTCAAAAATTAACCATCAATCGCGTTTGAACTCCAAAACTGATCCCTAACATTTGCAAAAAAAAACCTATTTGGTCCTCTACACATTTTAAGTTGGTTACCTTTTGTCGTAGGCAATATATTTTGGTCAATATTTAACTTATTAATCAGGTCAAAATGCAGTTGACTGTTAATTTTTTAAAATGCAGTTCAAAATTGATGGCACGAGACCAATTTTGAAC
This sequence comes from Salvia hispanica, assembly GCF_023119035.1. NCBI lineage: Eukaryota > Viridiplantae > Streptophyta > Magnoliopsida > Lamiales > Lamiaceae > Salvia > Salvia hispanica. Next base: position 2,606,517 of record NC_062966.1, on the reverse strand, counting down.
TTTAGTCTACAATTATTCATCTTTATAGAATTAATGTGGAAGGGGTGATAACAGGAGGTAGATTTAAAGACACATACATCATCATCATTCTACTCCGGCGCCAAAAAAATATTAGGTAAACAAACAATCTACTCCTTGCAAATCCAAGACGGCCTTCTATATGCCAGCGGTTCCTCTGTCGATGGTATAGCCGGAAAGGTACGATACGAGCTCCTCTGTTGTCTAAACCGATATGTACATGTTTGTTTCCCACTAATAAAAATGTGAGATTGGATTAGGTGTTCAAACTGTCTAACAAGGCGGTTGTGGGATCTTTGGCAACTGGTGTGGATGTACAACAATGCAGTGTTAACAATGACTTCATATTCACAGCCACAAAATGTGGGATCATAGAAGTGTGGCTCAAAGAAAGAATCACCAAGATTGCGTACATCAAAATGGACGTGGGGCATGGAAGAATCACGTCAATTGTATCGGACGCCCACGGCCAAAAGCTTTTCGCGGGAACATCCGATGGCAGGCTACAGGTAACATCTTCCACATATTTTAAACCTATGGATTTTTTAGATTCAACTTGCGTCATCGCATCTCAGCATTCGTAGTTTAAGTGGTTTGATGTTTTATCACAGTAAAATCCGTCTAACAGATATTTCACCCAATTCAAACCTCGGGGATAGATTAAAATTTAACAAAAATTCATAATTTTTCCTGCAATTTGACCTAATGATGATGTTTAAACAACACTGAAAAAAGCTAATTTGCCAGGAAAAAAAAAACATGTTATTTAGTCAAACTTTAGCATGTTCCAAAATTTTAAAAATCAATTTAAATCTCACTATAAAAAAATTGTTTGCATATGTAAATTGTTGACGAATTTAAACAAACAGCATCATTCTTTGTATGAATTGATCAACATAGTTCAACTAACACTTTAACTCCACATGTATCCATATATGATTTTCACTACTGATCAGTTTGGCCCAAAAAATGTCGTAGCGTAATTACAAAACAACATCAAATTTCACATTGTTTAGCAGATTTTTAAAGTTTAGGAAAACATGGAACTAAATTCCATAATTCTTTCTAACAAAAATAGTTTGTTCATCATTTGGTATCTGACCCTGTTTGACTGGATTATTGCAGATTTGGAGTTTGGAATAATAAAATTTATGAATCAGCAATTGCGCCAAGCAGATGTCAACACATTAATTTCAAAAAAATTGTAACTTGATCACGATCAACAAGTGCTTATTCTCAACTCAAATTACATGCCAATGCAAGTATATTTGAATTGATATCCAATAACCTAATGTATGATAATTAACTATACTTGTTTAGTTAAGGTAGATATTTTCCTTGTGAATAATGAGATGGGATTAGAGAAAAAAACCCAACCAAAATTGATCAAAAGGGGAAGAATTGATACAGGGTGCTGCATTCATCCCAAAGGCATTGCATTATACGCCCAAGAGTCAAACTTCAGCCCCATTCTAATCACCAATCTAAAACACATCCAATTTCTATTGAAAACATGGATGATTCAAATTTGAACTGAAGCTTTGGTAAAATGTGAAAAATAAAGTAGAGAATGGAATGTGGAAATCCATCAGGAAATTGGAGTATGATAACATCAAAGAAATCAGACGACCGTCGTGAGATTGACATCCAATTTCATCATTTGGTTGCAGAAATTGAAATCAAGAGTTAAAAAAACTAGTAAATATGAGTATTCATTTTGTTGATTAAGAAACAGTAGGATCCAATTTTGGAGTGATAGACGACGACTATATAAGGGAGAGGGACGAGTGAGATTGAGAAAGAAGAGGCGCGTCGATGAATTAGGGTTTTTCCATTTGCTTGTGAAAAATCTTTTTTGCCCTCCATTTCTTTTTAGATAAGTACACTTGTGTGCATCTTCGAAAAATATACACTCCCTCCTCCGATAATAGTCACATTTGGTATGGATAAAAAATAGTAGGTTTAAAAGTTAGTATATATTAATTTTATATTAATTTTATAATAAAATGTGAGTGAAGTGAGTTAGTGGAATGTGAGACATACTTACTATTTATGGTAAAAGTGAAATGTGACTCTTATTATGCGATACACTCAAATGGTAAAATGTGACTCTTATTGTGGTACGAAGGGAATATTCACTCACTTTATATGCCAATCAGGTCAAATGTCAATCAATTGTTAATCCTTGAGTATTATGTCATGTAGATTTCAGTTTTTTGAGTGCAGAAAAAATTACTCCCTTTGTCAACGATTACAAATCCACATTGGATATGACACGGTTTTAAGAAAAATACTCCCTCCGTCCCACTTTAAATGAACCATTTTTCTTTTTGGAATGTCTCACTCTAAATACTAACACATTTCTTAAAATAGAAACATCACTCTCTCTATATTTTTTCTCTTTCTTACTTTATTCTCTTCACTCAACTCACAAAACAACACTAATAAATGCTCCACTTAGAGCATTCACGGTGGTAAAAGCCCTCCCACATCCTTCCCACATTACTCCCGAAAATTCCCCATGTCACATCATTAAGCCCCAAAAACACATTTAGCCCTCCCACAGCCCTACATCATTCAGTCCTCCCAACAACCCTCATATTTTAATTCATTCTTCTATTTTAATTTGTTGATGTTTTCATAGAATAGAACAACAAAAGTAGAAGTTAATTGGAGGAAAGAAAATTATAGAAGTTCATTGAGTTGACATTGATTAAAGTTTTGGAATCTTTGTTGTATTACAATTTCGGAAAATAAATAGTACAACGATAAAGAGACTTCCACATTGTAGAGTACTCCCTCCGTCCCAAAGAAGTTAGCACACTTTCCTTTTTAGTTTGTCCCACAAAAGATGTCATATTTCCTTTTTTGGAAAAAATTCTCTCTCACATGAATATAAAAATTATATTTTCTCTCTCCATTTAACACACAAAACAAAACCTCCTAAAATCTCGTGCCATTTTCAAAATATGCCAATTTCTCTGGGACGGAGGGAGTATTTTATAAAAAAAATATATATAAAAAAATTGCAAAATCGTCCGCGCCGAGCTTGCGCCTTCCCACTGCCCTCCCACGCTCGGCGTCCGCCGTCACCTCAGCGCCCCTCCCTTCCCTTTCGACGGCTCGTCGTCTGCAATGGGTGTCGTGCGACAGAGGGAGTAGTAGAAAGTGTGTGGAAAAAAATTAGTGGGAGTTGAGTCCTGCTTTTATGTACTCCCACTGTCCCGCAATATGAATCATATTTAGTTATGACACAAGTTTTAAGAAATGTAAAGAAAAGTGGGTTAAATAAATTAGTGGAATATGAATCTCACTTATTAGGTCATATTCTAATGCTATAGCACCCTAATCCAAAATTATAACAAAATCTCCACCCTTAGATTTTAAAATGAGTGTATGAGATTAAATCTTACGAATCTCAATAAATAGTAGACAAAATATCAACAAAAGGGTAATATCGTCGTTATGTTATCATATGATAATTTTCGTGAATGTTTTTTTATATCAACATAGTGTATATTACAAATATCAACGATATGACATAAGAATATCAACACTAATACAAGAAAATATCAACACATATTTATTGAGATTTTTACATTGTTTTATTGAGATTTTTTGATGTATTTGTTGATAAAAATCTGGTTATCAACATTTACGAAAACTAAAATAAAAAATATCAAATTTCATCATCCGAACATCGTTGGAACATATGCAATTGAGATCGTTGGAATCCTTATAAAATTATCTTTAATTTGATATATTTTTTGCGAAAAAATAATTTAAATTGAGAAAGTTACGTAAATTTAAGTTTTAAGATAATTTTAATGAGAGAGAATTGACATTAATACCCTCTAATTTTATTTATTAATTTTCTTAATTAAAAATATAATCCATGTGGCATTATTTCAACCACTAGATCTTCTAATCTAATGGCTAAGATTTAGTCTTAGTTTGGGATTGCTAATTAGTTAGCAATTGATCACTTCCTCACTTATATATATTAATTTTATAATAAAATGTAAGTGTAATAAGTTGGTAGGATGTGGAGTATATTTACCATTTATGGTAAAAGTGAAATATAACTCTTATTAAGGGATGGACGAAAATGACAAAACATGACTCTTATTCAAGGACGAATGAAGTATATTACTTTTATAATAAAATGTGAGTGAAATAAAGTTAGTAAAATATGAGATTCAATGCTAAAAATAGTAAAAAGCAAATGGAACACTTATTGATGGACAGATAAAAATGGAAAAATTAGAATGATTTTTAATGGATGGAGGGAGTATGAAATATTGCAATGCTGAAACTCTTTGAATGCAGAACATAACATAATTGCAAATTAACCGTGCAATACAACTATTTACCAATAAAATTTGGGTTGAAATTTTGAAATTCAAATTTTAAAAATAGAACGGAAGTTCATAAGAATCCGTCTATAAATACTCCCTCTGTCCCAAAGACTCATCTCTGTAATATTTTCTCTCTTACATTACACTCTCTCCATTTTAACTATTTATTACTCATTTTTTAAAAACGGATTCGAAAACAATACTATCCCACTACCTTGGGACGGATGAAATATCAAATTCCAGAAATTAGCTTGTGTTGTAGGTGAACGATTTCTCTCTATTATCTAAAAATTTAGGTGAAGAAGAGCAGAAGATGGGAAGAAAAAGTTCGGCAAACATTATCAGCAATAAGATGAACTGGTCGACGATAACCGTATAGAGTTTGAGAATGAGAGGACGACTAACAGAGCATACGACTGGGAAAATGTACATATTTATTAGTACAATTTATTTATTGTATTGATATATTATATTCCGTCCATTCCATAATTGATGGCATACTTGAGAAATGGTACGAGATTTTAGGAGGTGTTGTTTTGTGGGTTATGTGAGAGAGTTTTTTTCCAAGAAAAGGAAATGTTACATTTTTTGTGGGACAAACTAAAAAGGAAACTGTGAATCTATTATGGGACGAAGGGAGTACGTTTCATAAGAACTAATTTTTGTCCGCAGGAGCAGAGAGCAATTGGTTCCGGAGGGACAGATTTGTATGATTGGCCACCCACTATTGTCGTATAGTTGCCACACTTCTCAGGCACAAGTGTGAGGTCTTGGAAGGTGGACTTCTGGCAGGCAGATGATTAGGCCTTCCCTCTTAGCGGATCACTGCATACCCTTATTTAACATTCCTTACAATACTGACGGACCGAGATGTACGTGGCCCTTAGGGATTTCAACCATTTTGCATGATAATTACTACCACTGTGACATTATTCACATACTCATTAAACTAATAATACAAGTATCTTACTAAATGCGTCATAAGAACTTTCCTAAATTTTAATACGTATGTATCATGAAATTAAAACTACCACAATTGACATTTTATATGCCTAATTATTGATCAACCAGCTCCAATTATTAATAATTAAATTGTAAATGTGTTGTCTGTCCATTAACTTTTCGACATGCGTCAAAGACAGAAAATTCATAATTCTCTCATAAATAAAATTCTATTATTGATATGGAGTACCTCACGATTGAATCCCTCCATTCAGTTTTTAATTTTGCAGCATTTTGACATAAAGTATATCAATACCATAGCTGCCACCCAATTTATGTTCCTTTCATCAAACACATTTAGTTCTTTCGCTTGATATCCAACCAAATTTTTAACTACATTGACCTCTTTCTCATTCAAATTTTTTAAATATAGACTCTCCCAAAAGTGATAATGAAAAAAAAGTGCAGAGGATAAAGTGTGCAAGTGAATTTCATGTTCGAAATCATTAGAATTTATCCCGCATTTTTGCTTACAATACCCACCTCTATTCTCTTATGGTGAGGACAATTACAGAGAATAAATCGAGTTTTCCAAATGTATTAAGATTTTCCTTTATCTTTTATCTACTCAACTCATAGAATAAATACACGTATATGACTCTTCAAAAACTAAAGATTCACTCACTATATATGCCATTCGGATCAATTCGCTCGGATTGTCTGATTATTAAGGTCACAAATTTTAACACTAATCCTAAATGTTTGAATTTCAAGCTAGTCTATCGAGTCAAGCTCGAAAAAAATATGTATTTTTAACTAATAATACTATGATTTATTTATATAATAAATGAATACACACAAATGAGTGGCATTTCAAGTCAAACTATATCTAACTCATAGAGGAATGAGATATACTCTCCCGTCCAACAAAATTGATACTCTTTCTATAGAATTGAGGGCTATTTGATTTTTTTCAGAATATAAATTAAAGTCTAGAGCCATAGACTTACCAACTACTTACACCAACTCGTGAGATTAAGGTTAAATTGACTTTAGAATAGACTTTTCAATGCATCATTCTTTCTATTACTTTACTTTCTTTCCGCTTTAACTATTTATTACTCCATTTATCCCACTATAAGAGTCTCTTTCTTTTTTGGGATGTTCCGGTTACTTTTATTTTAAGCAAAAAAGTCTTCTCTCTTAGTACTTTATTTTCCACCCACTTTGTTCTTTTCACTCTTCTATTTTTCCCTCTCTCATTACTTTCCTCTCTATTTTAATTCTTTAAATATCAATATCTTAAATTTTGTGCCAAAATAAGTGACTCATTTATGGCGGGATGGAGGAAACATCATTTTCACGAAATATGTGCAGAAAAAAAGTGTATCATCTTTAGCTGGGAATGGGATGGAGCCACAGATATAGTAAGTACCTCACATTTCAAAATTACCACGGAACATTGGTGCTGCTAACATTTAAACAAATTCCCAATAACTACTTTTGTTGAAATACTTCCCCCGTCCCAATAAATATGAAACATTTGGTTTCCGGCACGGGATTTTATGCATTGTTATTTTGTGAGTAAATGAAGAGAGAGTAAAGTAAGAGAGATAAAAAAGTAGAGAAAGTGATGCTTTTATTTAAGGAAACGTTTCATTTATAGTGGGACAATCTAAAAAGGAAAACGTTGCATTTTTAGTGGGATAGAGGGAGCACTTATGAGTGTAAACATACAATAAATCAGCACCGAGTTCACATACTTTTTGATCAGTCAGTCTAGATTTTGGCATCGAAAATGCAATCTATGTATGGCAGAATCTGCTACAAAAGACAAAAACAATTAACATAATAACAAGATTCAAACTTTGAAATTGAGTAGCAAACAAACATTCTGATATCATCTCAATCAGATGACACTATATATCATCACACGTGAACAGTGTGTATCAGAATTAGGGGTGAAAATAATCAGAATTGGGATTGAAAAATTAGAATACTGTGAGGAAAGTAATAAGAAAAAAGAGATTAAAAATAAACTAATTCTAAAAAATTCACCTCGATACCATATTCTAAAAAGACATCATATTTAATCACCAATTTCAAAAGCGAATTTAATTCATTTTTCTGAAATCTCTTCTTCATCATCTTTCACTGGTTTGAACCTCAACTTCTAAGCTTTTCCGCTTTACCGCCGGAGCCATGGCGATTGATACCGTGCCGCCGCTCATCTCCGCACAAATCAATTACCTCCTCAGTCACTGCCCTTTCTCCGTCAAGGTACGCACCTTGTTGTTCTGAAAAACATAAATTTAAACCACTTTTCTCCATGTGTAGCTTTACCGTTTTTATCAGACGAATTTGATCACATTTCAATAAGTAAAGTCTTAATTCAGCTAGAAGATGAAATGACGTTGCAGGTTGAGCAAATGTGGTCGGGATGCAAAAACCCTAACTTTCTTGATCGCTTCACTCTAGCTATCCCCTACTGCCTTGACCACATAAAATGTGAGTGAGACTTATATTCCTTTATATTCTGCGTTTTCTGTGGCCTAATTTTGTTCACATTTGGAATTCTGAAATTTGATTGTTGAAATCAGGGGATGTTACATTCAATGCTATGTATCCGTTGGCCGCACCTGATGTGATATTTGGTCCTGAAGATGAAGGTTTCCAGCCGTATGCCGGTGGCGCTAGAAAATCTAGTAAAAATAGTTTGGCCAATTGGAACAGTAGGGATCCATCTCAGCTGCATTCTCTTATTGTTGAGCTAAGGTGATTGTTTTTTTTTTTTTGTTTACATCTGACTGAAATTCAAGGAGGATGATTAATTTCTTGGGTTATACTTATGAGGTGTTCGTCTCCTTTCTTTCTGAATTAATGTTGCAGGGATGCATATATGGAATACCAAAGGAGACGGATTGGTGAAGTTGATGATGAGAGAGTGAAATTCGAAATCAGTACGATGCTTTCGAGAGAGGTTAGTGTTAGTATATTTCGTTTTAGAGAGAAACGAATTACCATATGCAAGATTGCTGTCTGTTGTTTTCATATTTGCAAGCAGTGTCTGGTCTTTCTGATCTTCTGGTGCATTTAGTTTCTCTTTGTCTTCTAATTATGTAGCTCAAAGTTGTGTTATATTCTTGTGTCCTTCGATTTTCAGTTAGGAATTTGCATTAGATGATTCTGTAGTTACAGTCCCAATATCTCAGGACACATGCAATCATATATCCTTGTTATTAAGGACTATAATGAATTAATGATGCTTTAATGTTTTTTCCATGAGTACACACATCATGTTGCTTCACTGTATGTATGTCTTAACCTAGGATAGAGTCTTAATCATGTCTGTATCCTCAGAGTTTAGGCTTTTCCAATGCCTTGTCAACTTTATTAAGCTGCAGCTTGTTGTTCTGTAAATGCTAGATGCACAGTTGCGTTACTAAATTTCTTATTTTAGATCAATAAAGTACCATTTTATAAATTTCTTGCACCTTTTTTGAGTTAGAACTCACACAACCCCACTCACGCACACTGGGTGACGCCAACCCTAGACCTACTGGTTGGACTTTGGAGGGGACACTTCTTATCAACTTTCTACACAACATTGTCTGCACAGAAATCTTGTGTTGCAATTACAACAAAGCATTTGGCTTTTTTTGATTCCGAAATGTGGTATAATGTCTCTAATTCTTTCTTCCCAAATGTGTACTTACTTTAAACTAGGGCTGGAACTTTGCTGTCGGAGGACATTAGGTATTTAGGTGTCAGATTGGAAGTTACTAATCATGTCAGGTGAACAATTTTGTGAATAACTAATTTAAACCAACATTGCATAATTTTCTTTTAAATTTTCTGTGAAATTTTGTGTCTATAAGGATTAGTTCTTATGGCTCATGTTATATTTCTATACATGTACTGAAATTTTCATTTGTGTGTATCGGATAATTAGGATCTTAAGGAGCTCTCCATGAGTTGCTGATCTTTGTCTTAGAAACTGCTTCCTAATTGGTTTTTCATTCGAACATATCTCTCTTTTTTGTTTCTTGCAGCAGTTTCATGTCTCAATAAGTTCTGATAATCTGCATTCTTTTACAGGGAATTGAGATGTTTATGAGTTTAGGGACCGACAAGGTAACTGAAGATGATAAGTGTGTTTGGGTCCTACCATAACCTTTTCCCTTTCTTGTATAATTTGAGAATCTTAATTGATATATATCCTCTAACTTGGCTGGTGGCATTTTTGCCATTTGATGTAGTGTAGCCAGAGGAGGTTAAGTTTGCAGTGCCTTTACTGGATATGGACTTAAATAGATTGGTTGCAGGATCCACCTGGAGACATCCACAGAAAGTATACTTACAGGTTGGTACTGCAAAGTTGGTTGTCCTTAAGCCTCTTCCAAGTAGACGAAATGATGTGGTGCTTTGTAGTAATATCAGTTTCTTAATAACCTAAATGACATTGACATGATTAAGAAAAAAACGGACGAGATCGATGTCAGCATCCTCATTTTTGTCTTACTTAACGATGTTAAAGAAATTGGGGCAGAAAGAAAGGAAAATCCAGATAAGCACTCCACTATTGTTGGTGGAAAGAGTAGGGTTGGTAATAGTTAAACATGGTTTGTCCCAAGGTACGCAGTGGCTATGAATCAGCAATCAATGAAACAGTTAGAGCCTTTGAGCTATACTTCTAACTGACCCAGACCCACCCGCTATATCTTCTTTAATTATTTGACTGCTTATTACAATGATCTTTACTAACATAGCTTCAGGATACACAGTAGACGATGCAATTTACAATATTCACTTCATTGTTTTCCTTATACCAACTATATTCAATCATCTTCCATTTATTGACCAAGATTTATTCTATATGTTAATAGGTTATATTTCCTGTCGGTAAAAAGTATTCTTCTGTACCATCACCTCCACGTCTAAAGTTGATTTCTTCTCCGGAATTGAAAGCCTTGTTTTCTACTGAAGATTTGAAACTTCCTACTTGGATGGACGGGATGTAAGTTTTTGTTTCATTTGAATATATGTTCTTTTTAGTTAGATTCTTAGATTGGGTTTTGTATAAATGTCGTGTATGAAACACCGACATTTCCTTATTATACGTATGTGACCTTTGGGTGTCCTTTTTATCTATATGATCTATGTATACCGTTTCAGGTGCACAGCTGAATATCTTCCAAATTTGGAACAAATGCTGAACTCACAGGTTTGCTACAACTTTTCTATTTCTAATGTTTGATAACATAATTTAGTGCAAGCTAATATTAATAAATACTTCCCTTCTCACACTGACAGATTAAAGATGCAGTCTCATCCATTGAAATAAGAAGGAAGTTTATCCAGTCATTGGCACCTCATCTTGGAAGGCCAATAGAAGCTGATCCGGTTTGATTCTTTTACCTTGACCAATTTAACTTATATTGTTGGATTTTGTTTATAAGCGACTGATTTATGTTAATATAAAACTGATCAGCTCTGCTTTCATAATTCATACCAGGTCTTTTGCAGGAAAGCAACGTTCTTATGTTCATCTGGAGTGTTCACATTTCAGGTAGGATATTCTAGCTGACTCTATACTTTCTGTGTTGTGTTGCTTCTTTGACAATCCTAGTCCAATTCTCTGAGACTATGTTTCTACTAGTAATTACTACCAATCAAATTCTTCCATGTGCATTTTCAGTTATTATTTATATGTACTGAAGTCACGGTTCACATTTCTTTGGGGTAAATTGAACATATTTGGAGGATTGTTGGCTTTTATATCCCCCTTGCCTGATCTTTCACCAAGATACATGGATTGAAAACTTCACATCCTCAAAGGAATACCAGGAAGTGACTAGTCCTGTTTGATCAAAGTTGATGCAAAAACAATGTGTCTTTCTTCTCTAAATGACTTTACTATCTACGGAATGTCAGATCAAGACTTCTCATTTTCCTCATATTTTCTGTGTGTGATTTTTTCTCCCATTTTATGAGCCTTTTATTCATGCAATTTTTTCCTAACTTTTATATGAATCTATCATGATGCTTGTACTGATACTAAATTAATTGACATGATGAGTCTAGAGGAACAGGGCAATAATTGCGACGATTTCTAGCTTCTGCGACTCTCATTACAATGTGGTCATTTTCTAACTGAATTTTTCTAAAGGTTTGTACATTTTTGTTACAACTTTTCCTGCTGTTCGGCTTCTCCACTCCACCCACGGTTCAAACCTAGTTAACTTCAATGAACATGAAAAGGATTGGTCTCACTGCACTGAACACTTTTGTACATTTAATATGATTGTGGATGTTATACCACTACTTATGTTGGTCTTGATAAGTGATAAACCATTATGATTTGCTTGTTTGCTTGAAAACAGCCACACTAATTTACTCTACAGTGATGGACTTTTAATTCTTTGAACCTTTTCTTGTCAGGTTCATTTCACTCTCTCTCTTCAGTTCCCGAAGCAGCAGCCAGCTTTAGTACTTCAGAGTTCCCAGGCAAGAATCTTTCCAAACACAGCAAATCCTATTTTAGAGTATTTCCTTAGTTTAGCCCGACTGATTCTCCCGAGTTATGAAATCGACCTTAACCTTCTATGCATTTGTCATTTGGTAAAATCCAGTATTTGCCTATGCCATATCTCGCCCGTACTATAAATTGATGAAGTTAGCTTATGCATCTGCAGCATTTCAATTCACACGGGGCACCTGTCAAGTCACCTACTCTATCAGAATATCCATGGAGTCCTAGATGGAATCCATCCGAAAAGGCTGATCGGATCTTGTAAGTAGTGTTTTTGAGGAGGCGAAGAAAAGAATAACTCGAGTGTTCTTGATAACATTCCTGTGTATTTATTGTGGCAGTGACTTTCTGGCGGATGAGGCCTTGAATTTCAAGAAGTATTGCAATCAGTTGAATCAACAGTGAGGGGTGATACTCCATTCGCCTCTAGTTTTGAGCCTGCCTACCCGTTGAGGAGCCTTTTGCCACACACGCTCTTCCCTCGTCTCTGTTGCTTCATCAGCTGGTGATCCGATTGTAATATTCGTAATTATGTATCCTTGCTATAAGTATGCTTCCTATGTGCTCAAGACAAACACGGCCGTTTTGAAAGAAAAAGAGAACTATTTATCCCTTAGTAAGCAGTTGTCTTGAAGCTTTTTGCGTTTTGAGAAATTGACTTAGCCATATTTGGTTTAAGTAAATCTATCAATATACTCCCTCCGTCCTACTTAAAATGAAACATTTTGAAATCGGCACGAGATTTTATGTAGTGTTGTTTTGTGAGTTAATGAAGAGAGAGGAAAGTAAGAGAAATGAAAAAATAGAGAGAAAGTTGTTTTTATTTTAGGAAACGTTTTATTTTTAATGAGACAGTTAAAAAAGGAAAACGTTTCATTTTAAATGGGATAGAGCGAGTATAAGAAGCTAGTTTGAGAAATCTAGGCAATTGCCATATTTAAAAAAAAAAACACAGCAAATTAAAATTACTGTGGCAGACTGGCAGCTACAAATCTGCTTCTTTTCAATATTTTTGGTGAATGAAACATTACATGACTTTACTGTCAACTAAAAAAGAATAACCCACGTCTAAATAAACAGTCATCAAAAGATATTTTTATAGAAACGTACTCCTTCCGTCTCCTATATTTTGTCACCATTTGACCCAGCACGAGTTTTAAGAAATGTAATAGAAAGTGGATTGAAAAAGTTGATGACATGTGGATCTATTTTTATATATTAGTTTTATAATAAAATGTGAGTGATAATGAGTTAGTGGATTACGAGGTCAACTACAAAAAATGATAAAAATGAAGTTATAAATTTTTAAGAACGGATGAAAAACGAAGGGAGTAGATGACAAATTTTGAGGGAGGAGAGTATCAACTATCACGTTTTCGCCACATTCTGTATAGATATTTTTTATAATTGTACGTAGAATAGTTATGGGCCCACAGAAAATTAGATAGAGAAATGGGTGTGTTTGATGATCCATCCATCCCCCAATTTGATGTGTGATGAGTATTTGTGGAGTGCATTGGGAGTTCATTGTACCCAAATCACACAATCCAAAATCACTTGGCCATGTTTCTCACGCATTTACATTTACCTCCCAATATCCCATTTCCAAGGATAATTTTGTTATCAGAGCTTCTGCTGCTTCAGCTCCCCCATTTGGTGGTGATTATTCAGGTAAAATACTTTCATATTCAGACCCTATTCTATGGAATTCATGTTCTATATTGTTGAATGGGAGTATGTGATTTGTATAAAAATGTTGACGACTGAATTCAAGGATGATGAGAAAGAAGAAACCTAGTGATTGTTGAGTTTTGGAGTCTTGCTTGGAATTAATTACATGGTCACAAACCCTAGGAATTCTTCTAACACCTCATTTTTCACAGAGAAACCAACACAAAAAGCAAGAAGAATTGCTGGAATTGATCAGGATGAGATAGAGGATCCAACTAGTTTGGCTGATTCCGATAGTTGTTTCTGCACATTTAATGGGGTGCAAATACACCACAAGATCTGTGATTCAGAAGATACTTTGCAGGAAGGATTGGCTCCACATTCCTCTAACTATACGAAAAGGCTTACTTATCCTATGATTTTGTTGCACGGCTTTGGGGCCTCCGTCTATTCCTGGAGCCAAGTCATGAAACCTTTGGCAAAGCTAACTGCTTCTAAAGTTCTTGCATTTGATAGACCGGCCTTTGGATTGACCTCAAGAGTGGCTCCCTCATCTGCACCCTTGAATCCATACTCAATCATGTTCTCTGTGTTAGCAACAAAGTACTTCATCGACTTCTTGGCTGCAGATAAGGCCATCCTCGTGGGGTAGGTTATGTTTTCCAGTGCTTTGGTGAATACATACAAATTCTAGACATATTATGTGAAGTTACTATACTGTTATGAAAGATTGCATATGAGTTTTCTTCTTGGTAAGAAATGTTTTTGAATATTATTGTTTACACCAACACTTGAAGATTGGCAGGCACTCTGCTGGTGCACTTGTAGCTCTAAACACTTATTTTGAGGCGCCCGAGCGTGTGGCTGCTCTAATCCTTGTCGCTCCAGCAATACTTGCACCTTTTGCTATGAAGAGTGCTGTCAAAGAAAATCAAAAGGGAACTGATGATCAGAATCAGGGAATAAGCTCAGAGTCGAATATGAAGCGCAATTTTCTTTTCAGGCTTGGCAGAGTGTTATCAGGGCTCACTAAGTATATAATAGAGGCAATAATGCATGTCATAAAAGGGATGGGAGGCATGATAAACTCTCTCTATCAGAAAGCTCTTTCGGCAATCTTGCGCTCTGCATTTGGTGTAACTTTGGTAACCAACTTTTTGACTATATATATAATATAATGTAGGAATTGTATAGTCATTTTTTGCCCAAAATAATGTTTCAGATTAGGATGATAATTGATAAATTTGGCACACAAGCTGTTCGCTCTGCGTGGTATGATTCAAAACAAGTGTCTGATGATGTCTTACAAGGCTATACAAAAGTGAGTAGTTACGTCGTGCTGATTATCAACGAGACAAATGATTCCTAGTTTATTTTCGTTGTTGATCAAAGCCTGTGTCTTCTCATATTGGCAGCCGTTAAGGGTGAAAGGCTGGGACAGGGCGCTTGTGGAATACACAGTGGCGATGCTGACAGATTCCATGTCCAACTCAAACAACAAGAGGCTCAGCGAAATCTCGTGCCCAGGTTAAGATATAAATATAATTACTCTACTCTCTAAGCCTTATGATCTGCATACTCTCTCAGAAAGAAAAGGGTAAGGTGAACTTACAGATATTGTATGAGATATAAATTTTTTTCACAACCTTGGATGGGAATTCTACTTTTGGGTTAAATTTGCATGTAAACTGATTGAGTATAATTCTTGTTTAATAACTCAGCAATCGGTTAATTGCATTCAGTTTTTATAAATAGTTGATGGTGACTTCATATAATTTTTAACAGTTTTGATTGTAACGGGCGATGAGGATAAGCTTGTCCCATCGTGGAACTCCGAAAGGCTCTCACGAGCTATACCAGGATCTACCTTCGAATTAATCAAGAACTGTGGCCACTTGCCCCAAGAAGAAAAGGCGGAAGAATTTCTGTCTATCGTAGATAAATTCGTGCAACGAGTCTTTGGCGAGGCTCGTCTGCAAGCAGCGACCTAGAGGTTGGAATTCATTCAACTATATATCTATGGTCTTTAATTATAGTAGGAGTGCTTGATTCTTACTTGTTACTGCTAGTATTGAATGAAGTTCATATAATCTTGTCATTGTCGATTTATTATAATAAATCTTTGATTATTTATTAAAACTCGAGTTTCATTCATTACATGGGAAGTAGGAGCATATCAGTAATAATGAACAGATTACACAGAGAGAAGAGATATGTAATGGAATTAAGTTGAGCGGAATTTGAGCATGCTCAAGCTTGATTAGATTCATTCACTAAGTTGATCCTTGACCTTCATTAACTCAAGCTTAATCGAGAAATTTCGGAATATGGGTCTCAATTCGCTGACTTTTCAGTATTTAGGATAAAATTCGCGAACCTTTCATAATATGAGATCGGGGTATGCGAATTATTGGGAATAGGGTCTGAACTCTCTTCTGTTTCTCTCAAACACATACTTGTAGGCATGTGATTGTGAAATAGTAGAGATTTGTGATTAAAAAATCAGTTGTAATATCAAATATTACGAATTTTTATGGGGCAGTGGTGTTTATTGAGGCAATTAAATCCTATAACATGAGTTGAAGCAGTGTGTGGAGCTACTAGTTGACATCGTTTAAGAATTTATAGCCGCCGTCAAATTATTTATCAGGTAGCAACTACTGCTACATTTTTATGTTGAAAGAAAAAGTGCAAATTTAGGTTTTCTAAATTTTAAATTCATTAGGTTTGCAAATATGAGTTTTTTTTTAATACATTCGAAAAGAACGATTGCAAAAAGAAATTTTATGTAGGTTAGTTTGTCCATTCATAAATTTTTGTGAGTGAATCAATAAAAGAAGAAGTTAAAAAAACTCTTGTTCTAAAAAATTCGCGTGCGTAGATCTCATATTCTGAAAGGTCAACGAATTTAATCTTAAATTTTGAAAGGTTTGAGAATTGAGACCCATATTCATCGAAACATTTTCAGAAAATATTTCGATTTTGAGATATAAAATTACTAAATATTTTCTTTTAAAAATGTATTATTTTATTTGTTATAAAATGATATGTGCATTTATGTCTTACAACAAATATTTAGTATACCCATTAAAAGAGCTTTGTTTAAATGTTAGTATAAAATTTTAGAGAAGTTTTTACTATAGCTGAGATTTCGATTAAATTTTTTTAATGGGTTGAATTTTGAAAGACTTTACAAAATGTTTTAACTATAAACACCAACAATAATAATGTCAAATTTGCAGTTATTTTTCTGCTTGTTTTTTCAAAATTATGCTAGGACAAGATTTCGAGACGATGGTGCACTTTATAAAAGACCGGAGAACGACTATTGCCAAAGTTTCCCTAAATCTTGTCCAATGCTCCACTAAAATTATTTAGTAATATGCCAAAATCTTTGTATTTACCTATCTGAAAAGGTTATCAATTGAACAATTTTATTATAAAATGATCGAAAATTAGCTACAAACTTGACATGGTTATTCTTCTTCTTGTTGAATTTACTTAACAATCTCTTTATTTTAGTTGTTATCAATTGAACAATTTTTTGTTGTCTCTTCTCACTGCTTATTGTCCTTTTTTGTCTTTATTGTTGTTTGTGGGGCTTTTTGGTTTTGTTTTGAATTTTTTGTTTTTTCGGTTGATTGGGCGGGTGTGTTGGTTTTATGGCCATTGTCATGTTTTGTTGGTGGTCTGTTGAGTAGCTCTTAGTGTTGTTGTTTGACGCTTCTTTTGTTTGTGAGTTTTGTATGCTGGGCATGCTTGCTCGCCATTTTTAGCTTGAGCCTTTTTGATATATATAAAAAAATTAATTAAATAATTTTATTATAAAATGATCGAAAATTAGCTACAAACTTGACATTGTTATTCTTTTTCTTGTTGAATTTACCTAGCAATCTCTCTAATTCAGGTAATAATGGAAACATTTTTCGAGATTTATGCTATATAGAAAATTAAATCAAAGTTCAAATTATAATTAAACTTGTTTTCAAAATTCTGACTATAAAATAAAGTAAACTAAATTGAGATTACAAATTGATTTTTTCTCGAAGTTCAATTTATGGATTATAATTAACCATTCCAAAATTATGCATGGGATTTAAAGAAGTACTAACATAAAATCGAAGTAGCAGCGATTAAAATTTCTATCTTTGAGGTATAGTTTTTGTCATTTATTGAAGGCTAAAATAGTATCCATGCTGCTAAAGATCCGTTGAATATTCATAAAATAAAAAATAGTCCTACTATTCATTATTTTTAGTTACTTTTGTGTACTAAATTTATTCTTGTTGAATAAATATATAATGTCATAATATTATTTCCACTCGATGTAATGTACGAATATGTACAACAAATAAAATATAGAATGCCGAGTCAACTTGCCAAGAATGCTGGGTTTCTGGACAATTGGACCAAACCAGTAAACTTAGTTATCCATTTCTTTTATTTTTTTATATGTCGACCGGGGCCACTAATTTATTATCTATCCCTCCGTCTCTCATTAACTAAGTCTAGAACCAATTAACTTTATCATACGTCCTTAACTAATTTACTTTTTCTTATTTTTTACTCCCTCTGTCTCCATAATTTGTTACCATTTGACCCGACACGGGTTTTAAGAAATATAATAAAAAGTGAATTAAAAAAAGTTAATGATGTGTGAGTCCTACTTTTATATATTAATTTTATAATAAAGTGTGAGTGGAAATGAGTTAGTGAAATATGAGGTCCACTATAAAAATGGAAAAAATGAAAGATGACAAATTTTTAGGGACATACGAAAATGGAAATAAGTGACAAATTTTCAGGGACGGGGGGAGTACTATTTTTTATAATGGACCTCACATTTTACTAATTCATTCAACTCATATTTTATTATAAAATTAATAATATATAAAAGAATGACTCATATTTCATTAATTTTTTTCACCCACTTTTCACTACAATTCTTAAAACCCATGCAAAGTCAAATTGTGCCAATTAGTGGGGACGCTCCCTCCGTCCCACATAACTTTATTCAGTATTCCATTTTGGGTCGTTCCACATAATTTTACCCATTTCACTTTTATCATTTTTGGTAGTGGATCTCATATTCAACTAATTCATTCATACTCACATTTTATTATAAAACTACATACTTTAAAAGTAGGACCCACATCCCACCAACTTTTTCAACTCACTTTCCATTAGATTTCTTAAAACTCGTGTCGGGTCAAAGTGTCCCAAATTATGTGGGACGGAGGGAGTATTCCGATCAAAGTTATAATCCAATTTTCAGTTGTCACATGAACAACTTTTTTCTTTTCCAAATATACTGATTCAAAGTTGAATACAACAATTTCATGTTAGTACACATCATGCTTTGATATATGTTGTTGTTGGATTATGTAATAAAATTTCACCTCTCAAAATCTGGATATAACATTTTTGATTTTGAAAAACTACGTATTAAACTAAATGTATGGACAATCAAAATTGGAATAATATGTTGAGATAACCGGACGAAATGCTGCTGCCGAACGTGACATTGTGAATGTAAGAAGTTATTTATTAAGCTCAAATTAATGGAACATTTAATTCTAGTATTTTAAGTCAATTTTTTATCTGGAAATTTTGGCAAGATAGTGAAAAAGGACTAGTAGTAGTGCAAATTATTTATATAGTGTATGTTACTATAAGAGAATCAAGAATTTATAATATGTTGATACCTTTCATCTACTTATTTTGTCTCATGTTATTTACATAGATGTTTCCAACAATTTTGTCTCTATTTGACCATATCCAACTCTTCTTATATGATCTTAATGAAGCTCATCCTCGTCACTTGTGTTTGTTTTTGTTTGTTGATAAGGATCTTCGTTGTTTAGGGTGTTGTTTACATATCTAATTTTGCTCCCTTGACTCCATCCATCAATGCAACCTTACTTGTTGATGTTCATGTTGTTTGTTGCAGTTTCAAGAATTTCAGGCATCATACTCATAACTAGCTTTGTTTTGTTTATCTCAAATACAATTCTCTCTCCCCTGAGGTTTCTCTTGTTGCAGATTGCTACGACCCTTTGGATCCGAATGGAAACATCACGGTCACCTTCGACATATTCAACTATACCCAAGACGGCTATGTGGTTAGTCTGAAACCCGAAAGTTTTAATCTTTATTGTTTATGAACTAAATGGAGGTGTTGTTTATTTTTTTTTTCTCTTTTTATGGATTTTTTTTCCTTTAAATTTGCATGTTTATTGTTTCCTTCTTGGTATAGATGCATAGATAAGTTTATAAGTGCATAATGTTGATCACAAAACTACATGTGAAGTTCAACATAATCATGACTCTGATTTTGATTCTGATTCTGTTGTTATTTGGTGGTGTTGAGGCAAGGGTGACCATCCAAAACTACTATCAGTATCGCCACGTGGAGAAACCGGGTTGGAAACTCGGGTGGGCGTGGGCGAAGGACGAGGTTATTTGGGCCATTTCCGGGGCCGTTGCCACCAAACAAGGAGCCTGCAAGCCTTCCACAGATGTGAAGCCACATTGCTGCTCTCCACATCCACTGATAGCAGCAACAACTACCGAGGGTGGTCTCCTAGCCGCGTGGGCCATCAACCCTCACACGTCTTACTCGGCCTTCGACATCACAGTAGGCAATTTAGACCAAAACAGGACAGCCTACCGCCCGCCCCTTAATTTAACCCTAACGGCCCCCACATGGGGATATACTTGTGGCACACTTCAAGATGCTCTCCCCTCAATCTCCTTCGTCGCTGGGGTATTGAGGGAAGAGCAGGTTTTCAGTTAAGTGGTCAGAACCGAAGTTAGTTTAAAATATCACGAATCTCGGTTTTTTTGCTAGATTTTTAACAACCACTAGTGGCCTTTTAGGAACATGGAGATCAGAATGCACCTACTCAAGCTACATATCTAGCAAGGTACCAATTTGCTGCGTGTCCCTCTCGACGTTCTACAACCCGGATATCACATCGTGCCCCTCGTGCAGCTGCGGGTGTCGGGTAGCTGACCGGTCTTCGTACTCATGCATTAGGTGAAGGAAGCAAAACACAATTTTTTTTTTTGTGATTTGTGTTTCCATTACCTGATAATTGAAAAAATGTGAATTTTTGTTGATGAAGTGAAGGTGCAATCTCCTCAAATGTACAAGATGCTGAAATAGTTAGATGCACAGATCACATGTGCCCTCTCAGAGTCCATTGGCACATCAAGACCAACTATGTCACACACTGGAGAGTGAAACTAACTGTCTCTAACTACCATTATGGGAGGAACTACTCCAATTGGAACGTCGTCGTTCAACACCCCGGCTTCCGGGCGCCTTTCACTGCCCTGGAGTTTAACAACACCATGCTTTCAACCGTCCCAGGTACTCCTTTATACTCCACTCTAAGTGGAATATTTCTTATTCGGCACAAGAATATATGTAGTGTTGTTTTGTGAGTTCAGTTGAGAGAATAAAGTAAGAGATATGAAAAAAGTAGACAGAGTGATATTTCTATTTTAAGAAATATGTCATTTAGAGTGGGATATACTAAAAAGGAAAATGTGTCACCTAGAGTGGGAGCATCACGATAATAGCTTAGTAATTTATAGATTGTTATCCCTTTATTTACAGAGGGAGCATCAGGATAATAGCTTAGTAATTTATAGATTGTTATCCCTTTATTTTATTTAATAAAAAGTGGGTGGTAACTTAGAGTGATAAAAATGATTTGAGTTTTGCAGAGGATGCAGCTCTGTTTTGGGGAAAGGTCTTGCACAACACAGAACTACTGCAAGGCAATGAGTATGAAGTGGGATCAGTGACTACAGACATACTCTTGCAGAAAAATGCAGATGCATTCACACTAAGGAATGGTTGGGGGTTTCCAAGAAGGATATATTTCAATGGGGAGAACTGTCGGATGCCGCTTCCCGACATGTTCCCAATGTTGCCCAATGGGGGCTCGGGTCATCGTCCCGGGGGGCTGTTTTTGCTCAAAACATTGCTGTACTTGTCTTGCACTTGCATCATGTGGTGCAGATATATTTTGGTTTAGTACTTCAGCATATGTTGATGAGTTGATCATGCCATTATTTTGAGTAGAGCTAACTATGTAGTAGTATTATTACATATAGACTCTGGTTTGTGTTAAAATGACAACACCTCTTAAAGTGACACTTTGACACCACGTATCCAACAATATTATAAACGCTACACAGCAATAGTATAAACTGTCTAGCGTATTGGATATTGCTGGCCGAGAAAAAATTATTGTATAGTGTATTGAATATTGCTGGCCGAGAAAATTTATCTTTGAGCATTTTTTATGATTGTCATATGGCAGCTGATTATTCGTCCACGTGTACAAATAATTGGCTATGAATGGTGGTATGATGTTACTTTAAGAGGTGTTGTCATTTTAACACACCCTTATAGGCTCTGGTTCAATGTCTTCGTAAAAGATATTGTAGATTTTTTTTTTCTTATCATCAGATATTTCTATTTGAAGGTTTACATGCTCGTTTTCCCGCTAATGTGTACTTTTGGCGTCGAATTTCACAATAAGAATATCAATAAAAAAAGCGATACTGGTCGAAAATATTACTAACTTTGGAAAAAATTTAGATTTTTTCGCAAATTTTAAAAGTGATCTGGAAAAACATGAACTTTATGTTTTATACGAATTTTCCACTACAAGTCTTTCCTGCCATGGCAAATCAATATACAATCAATCCCTCAAACTTCTTTTAGGTTTGAATGTACCATTTGAGAAGGTAAATTTACCTTCAATTTAAACAAGTACTCCGAATAATTAATTTTAAAAAAAGTTAAATGAAAAATATAGTACTCCCTCCGTTAAAAAAAAATAGAGCACATTTACTATTTTTGACCTTCCACAAAAAATAGAGCACAATCATTTATGGAAAGTTTTCAACAAATAATAACCTTACACATCATTCCACTAACACTACTTCTCACTTACTTTACCAATTCTACATTAACACCGGTGCCATTCACCAATTGCTCTATTTTTTTGGACGGAGGAAGTACTATTTTAATTTAACTTTTTCCTTAAATGCTCCATTGAATTCCTTAGTGTCCACTATAGGCCGCCGCATGGCGCGGTGGTTATAGAGAGGGGGGGGAGCCGCGGCGGTGGAGGAACAGCCGCATACGCGGCGGGGTCGCGGCGGAGCCACGGCGGCCTATTGCACACCGTGAGACCGCCGCGGCTCCAATTTTCGGGTTTTTCCTATTCCTCAGTTTTTACTTCACACATCCACGTCACAATTCCAAAACCATATTTTCATATCTCTAGATTTATTTCACAATGCAAAACCACGACAGTGATTCCCCCGGCATCGGAGAATCGCACTACCCATGCAGCAGGTATCACAGCAGTGCATGCAAAAGCCGGATATGGGAGTTATTGGTGTGGCTGTGATGACTAGGCGGACAAGTTTTTTTTTGGCTGTGGCGTGGCTGTTCCACCTATTGTGGATACTCTAAAATCCTGTGCTATTATCAAAGTATGCCATCTATTATGAGACGGAGGGAGTATATACTATCACCTCTGTCCCGGCTAAGATGATACATTTTTTGGGCAGTACGAGATTTTAGGATTCTCTTAAAAGTTGTTTGAAAACCCCAACTTCTGATAGAATAGTACCGGTTAAGGTGTTGCGAGATAGGTTGAGTGCAATGGCAATGGAGGAGTTGCGTGATGCTCAGCTCGCTTTACCTAGGGAGAAATCTCTTCAAGGTGAGGTACCTGACAGTCTGAGGGCTTTGCGCGGTTTAGAATATTTGGATCTTTCCCGGAATAACCTTTCGGGGATGATTCCAAGATTTCTTGTCGAGTTTCGCTTGTTGTATCTCAACATTTCTTTCAATGAGCTGCAAGGTGAAGTCCCAAGTCTTGGAGTTTTCCAAAATGAAAGTGCAATCTCACTTAAAGGAAACCAAGGCTTGTGTGGAGGTATTGCAGCCCTAAACCTTCCTTCTTGTCCATCATCACCAAAATCAAAGAAGAAAGGTTTAGGTAAAATCTTGATCCCAACTGTTGCTGGAGCCCTATGCCTAGCGCTTGCAGCGTGCATATGCGTGATCATGTACAACCGACGAACATTTCAAATTGCTGGAAGCCCCATATTCCAAGTGCCAGGCTTTTTGAGGCTATCTTACGCAGATCTCTTGAGTGCCACAGATGGATTCTCAGAGACAAACCTACTTGGTGCAGGGAGATTTGGATCAGTATATAAAGGAACTATCAATGATGATGATGAGTGGACGAATGTTGTAGCAGTGAAGGTTCTAAATCTTAACTTAAAAGGAGCTTCTAAGAGTTTGGCAACAGAATGCAATGCATTGAGAAACATTAGACACAAAAATGTGCTCAAGATTGTGAGTGTGTGACAGCACTGATTTTCTAGTGAATGACATCAAAGCGGTGGTGTAGGAATTTATGGCCAACGGAAGCCTCGACAATAGGCTGCATTGCGATCCCGAGAATGAATACCGAGCTCTCAGTGCCATTCAAAGACTGAATATTGCAATTGATACTGCATCTGCAGTTGAGTACTTGCATTTTGGTACTGACTCCATAGTTATTCATGGAGATTTGAAGCCGAGTAACATTCTCTTGGATAAAGACATGGTCGCCAAAGTTGGTGATTTTAGTTTAGCCAAAATTGTTTCACAGAGCTTGCCATTCACGGAAGGAAGCAGTTCATCAGCAATAAAGGGTACCATAGGCTACATTGCTCCAGGTTTATTTCAATGTTTTAAACCGTTTCAATTGACAAGTTTTTTAATATATGCATATATTTAAGTCTGTCGTTTATGTATGTATTCTGTTTAGAGTATGGCATGAGCTACGTTGCATCAACACATGGGGATGTATACAGTTACGGAGTTCTAGTGCTTGAGATGTTCACAAACAGAAGGCCAACAAGTGATGCATTCGAAGGGTGTCTAAATCTCCAAGACTTCGTTAGCACAGCCTTGACAGGCCGTGTAACAGAAGTAGTGGATCCATTTCTGCACCAAGAACTTAATGTGGATGAAACATATTGGGATTGTATTGTTTCAATTCTAAGGATTGGAGTGAGATGCTCGAAGCAGCTTCCAAGAGATCGCATGTCGATGGCAGAGGTTGTTAATAACTTGAAAAAGATTAAAAAAGTGTTTCCAGTTTATAGAAATGGCAGAAATGTTGCTTCTTACCAACGTTGAAATTGATGTTAGTTTATATCTATTGGCAATATTTTCAGTTGTGATTGATGAGCAGCTGCTCCTTGTTTGTTGTAAAGGCAGTTCTGTTAACTCTCAATTTTATTCTTATGCTATGTCTCTCTTTTTTTTCTTTTTTCTTTTTAATTGTGATGTTAGGTCTATTTCTATAATCTTTAATATTTGCTATATACCCTATAAAAATGAAATGTTTTTCAATTTTCTAATTTAAAATATTTCTTAAAATAAAAACAACATCATTTTTATTTTTGCTTTTTTCATTTAATTTAGAAAACAGTAGTAATATATAAAATCTCGTGCCAATATAATAATTAGAGGAGTATTAAATATAACACATGAGTGAAAATTACGGGTCTAACATAAACAACATAGATAAGCTTGAAATAAGAGAATTTAGAAAAATACCGTGTGAATGTATTCAATATAGATCTGAATAAAATTAAAGAAGGGAAATGGGAAAACATGACACCCAGTCCCTCAATTAGGTCTGCTTATTCGGCCGGTTCCGGTCTAACCGGACCGGTTGACCGGTTAACCGGTTTTAAATTTTCATAAATTCAAGAACCGAAACCGGCCGGTTAAGAACCGGTCGATTCCGGTTCCGAACCGGAACCGATGTGTAATTTTAATCTGAATTTATTTATAATTTTAAATAGTTCAATACTAAAAAAATAATAATCCAACATTTAGAATTATAACAAATAATACCTAAAAATTAAAATAAATACACAAAATACAAACCAACAATACAATAATATTCATATATGGATAAGAGTGATGCAAGTGTAGTAGGTCGGGTCGGACTAGTTTATGTTAGCAATTTTTTACTAATACAAAAGTAGGAGTTCTAAACTTTAGCATTTTTAAAAAAAAAAATGAGTTTTAAAATTGAATTTCATTTTCCCTTTTTTGGCTAAACATAGTATTCATTGGAATTTCCAATACTAATTGATATTGTTGTGACTATTTGGTTTATATCGGAACACTTAATAAATTATTCACAAATATGTTAAAATCGTATGTTAAATGAATTGTTACATAAATTTGTAATAAATATATCATATGAAATGATATTGTATTTGTATAAGTTCTTTTGAAAACTAAAAACAAACTTATGATGTTCTACTTATTGTAGTTAGTTCATAAAAAATGGATTAGGGAAATAATTGTAGATTTAAAGTATCACAGATTAAACATTTAAATCTAAAAAACACTCAATATTTCAAACTATTTTACTTTAATTCAAAATTAATTCAATAAATTAGATCTTTTAGTATATTAAATTATAAAAAAATAAAATTGAATTATAATCCGGTTCCCGGTTAGGAACCGGTCGGGTTCCAGTTCCGAACCGGAACCGGTGTTATTTAAAAAGTTGGAACCGGTACCGGAACCGGAACCGGATTTTCCGGTTCTGGTTCCTCAATTAACCGATCGGTTCCGATTCCGATTCCGATTAACCGAGAACCGGAGAACCGTTTAAGCACCCCTACCCACAATGATTGAACCTAGAGTAATTACAATCAAAATTTGGTTTTCGAACTTATGCTATATCTTGGAAGAAATTAGTAAGTATATATAGCACGCAAGCTTGTCTTTATAAAAGGCTTCTCCCATTTTCTATTGGCTAATATTCTCAAAAGAGGTCGATTAATTGACGTGTTACTTGTGGGATTGTTAATTCATTTATTAAAAATAAAAATATTCTCGTTATGTTGTGCACGGTCATATTATATGCTGTTGACGCCAAAATATTTTAAGGCGTCTTTGTGACCTTTACTTTACAAAGATGTCTACGAACAACAGACTATTGAGTACTCCATTAAGTATGACAGTATGTACTATATTCTCCTCGATCCCTTAAAAATAAATCAAATTTATCATGTAGGATAATATTTAAAAATAAATTAATTCTATTTAAAGAAATATTTTTCTCTTATTGTGCGCTCATTCTTCACTAATAATACTCTAATAACTTTTTTTTATGTGGTGTAAATAACTTTTTCTTTCTATTATTCTATTATTTTTAATTATGTATTAAAATTCATATTGTTTTAAATGTTATTTATTTTTGAGGATAGAAAGATATTAAGGTATTTTATTTTATTTAAAAGAGAACGATCTATCTTATGAATAAAATATGGTGCTATGTACAGATGTGAAGTTGAAATAGACCAACATAATAAGATGGATATGACCAAATCGAAAGTGAGACTAATCCAACAGCTACTATTTGATTGGTTAAGTAATAAAATTAGATCGATTCAAATTCGCGCTCTAAAACCATTCAATTGGTTGATTATTTATCATCGGAATATTTTTTTTTGGTGGATGTGATATATAGTTAAGTTGATAGGATAGAGTATGGTTGAAATTTTCAATTCTTTAGTTATATTTATCTTTGGATTACTGAATTTTTAATACAATAAACTTAAAGGATTATGACTAAAATACTAAAAAAAGAAAAACACTTTTTTTTATAATTATTATAAACACATAAAAATAATTAAGTATACACTGTACAACTTTGGGGTGATAATATATTCATTTAACTGAGAGACTAGGGAGGGGCCGATATCTCCATCATGTGTCAAACCATAATAACTAAACATGATTATATTTTTATTAGTCATGACTTATCAATTAACTCAAACACCTCCCTGTCGATTATTTAATCATCGTCTAATTTTTTCAGTTTTATCCGAGTTAGACCAAATCAAGATAATAGATTTCATAGTTAACACGATATTTTAGAAATTATTAATTTATATAATTAATTGGAGAGAGGAGTGAATGTAAATATTAAATAAAGAGAGAAATACAATTAAATATTTAATTGGAAAAAGAAAAAAATGATTGTTTATTAATTAGGGAGAATAAGTCACCAAAAATGAAAAAGTGTCATTTCATTGGAAAAAAAAAAGTGCTATCACCTTAGCAGGATAGAAGGAGTATATACTACTCCCTCCGTTCCATAGTAATGGAGACAAAAATTTTCGGCATGCAAATTAAGAAAAATTGTGTTAGATGAGTTAAGTAAAAAGAGAATAAAGTGGAAAATGAAAAAGATAGAGAAATGAAGATAGAAAAAAGTAAGAGAGAGTAAAGTAGGTGTGGAAAAATGTGTTGACTTTTACTAAAAAGGAAAATAACTCTATTACTATGGAACGGACGGAAATGAAAAAACGTCCCTATTACTGAGTACTTTTCTTAAAGCGACATTATTCTACTATTTGTAATACCAATATGCCAAAACCTTCCATCTGAAGTCCCTTCCTCATTCTATTTACAACTTGAAGAGTGATGGCAAAACCTATCTTCTGTACTCCATTCATAACTCTATTTGCCCTCTTCATTCTTTTGACCATCACTCCTTCACATTCCAACAACCATACCGATCTCGAAGCACTTCTAGCATTCAAGAAATTCATAAACAACGATCCACTCCTGGCTTTGAGCTCATGGAACGAAACAACACATTTCTGCAGGTGGAATGGCATCTCCTGCAGCAAAAGGCATCCAAACAGAGTCGTCTCTGTTTCGCTGCGGTCTCAAGGCCTCATGGGATGGCTCTCACCTCACGTAGGTAACCTTTCATTCCTCAAAACCATGGACTTGCAAAACAACAGCTTCCGCGGCACAATCCCTCAGGAGATCGGTCGCCTCAGAAGGCTTCGAGTGATCGAGTTTAGTAAAAATTCTTTCGTAGGTGGAATTCCAACAAACCTATCACAATGCATACATCTTTATCACCTGAATTTGATCGACAATAAGCTCAGTGGAGGCATAGTCCCCGAGATAGCTTCTCTTGTCAACCTCCAATCTTTAGGCTTGTCGGAGAACATGCTATCAGGGAATATCCCACCTGTCCTAGGAAACCTCACAAATCTATTACAACTTGGGTTGGGAAATTGCGGTTTGCTAGGAGAGATTCCGGAATCTCTAGTTAAACTTAGAAGATTGTGGAGGCTAAATATGTATGAGAATAATCTAACTGGTTCTGTTCCAATCGGTCTCTATAATATTTCGAGTTTGGCATTTGTGATGTTGAATAATAATCAACTCCATGGAAACATACCTTCCTTTACACTTCCCAATTTGAGGGCCCTTGGTCTTGCCTTCAACCGTTTCACTGGAGAGCTTCCGGCTTCAATGTCAAATTCTTCCATGCTTGAATTCATAAGTGTGTCATCAAACAATTTCACAGTAAATATACATGATTTTACTATGCTTCCAGCTCTCCAATATCTTTTGGCTTCATCTAGCAATTTGAAGGGAGATATTCATACTATTATATCATCCCTAACAAACTGCACTCACCTTAGAGTTTTGGAGTTGTCCTTAAACCATTTCACTGGTCCATTGCCAGAGTCCATTGGCAATCTTTCCAGCCAATTGTCTTTCCTAAATATTCGTCATAACCAGTTAAGTGGTAGAATTCCGTCTAGTATAGGAGATCTCGTCCGTCTAACTGTTTTTTCAGCTAGTTCCAATAGCCTCGAAGGTCCAATTCCTTGGTCGATCGGAAAACTTCACAGCTTGCAAGAAATCTACCTTGGACAAAACAGGCTGACAAATGAGATGCCGGTATCATTTGGCAACTTGACTTTGTTGAACTATCTCAACTTGCAGCTAAACAATCTTTCTGGGAGTATACCTCGAAGTCTTGGCAACTGTACCAACTTGTTATTCTTAGATCTCTCAGATAACAACCTCAGTGGTTCAATACCTTCTGAAATTATGAGTATTTCATCCCTTAACATCTCACTTAACCTATCTTACAACGCCTTGACGAGTACTATTCCATCAGAAGTTGGGTCTATGATCAATCTTGGGACATTGGACTTGTCCCACAATAGATTATCCGGAACCATTCCATCAGAAGTTGGGGCTATGTCCAATCTTTGGGCATTGGACTTGTCTCACAATAGATTATCCGGAACCATTCCATCAGAAGTTGGGACTATTTTCTATCTTGGGGTATTGGACTTGTCCTACAATAGATTATCCGGAACCATTCCATCTTCATTGGGTAGATGCTTCATCTTGAATCAGCTTCTCCTTGCGAGGAACTCTCTTCAGGGAAAGATACCTGACGGTATAAGGACTTTGAAAAGTTTACGATATCTGGATCTTTCGCAAAATAACTTTTCAGGGATGATCCCAAGATATCTGGCCGAGTTTCATACTATGCTATATCTCAACCTTTCTTTCAATATGTTGAAAGGTGAAGTCCCTATTTTGGGAGTTTTCCTAAATGAAAATGCAATCTCACTTCAAGGAAACAATGGCTTGTGTGGAGGTATTGCAACCCTAAATCTTCCTTCTTGTTCATCATCACAAAAAATTAACAAGAAAAGTTTAGGAAAGATCTTGATCCCAACTGTTGTTGGAGCCATATGCCTCGGCCTTGTAGCATGTTTCTGTGTGATCATTACATACAGGCGACATACATTGCAAAATGTTGGAACCTCCAATTTCCAAGTGCCAGACTTTTTGAGGCTATCTTATGCAGACCTACTGAGTGCCACAAGTGGGTTCTCAGAAGCTAATCTAATCGGTGCAGGGATATTTGGATCTGTATATAAAGGAACTATCAATGATGATGACGATGAGCAGACGGATGTAGCAGTAAAGGTTCTTAATCTTAACTTAAGAGGAGCTTCTAAGAGTTTTGCATCAGAATGCAATGCATTAAGAAACATAAGACACAAAAACCTGCTCAAGATTGTGAGTGTGTGTGACAGCACTGATTATCACGGGAATGATTTTAAGGCATTGGTGTATGAATTCGTGGCCAATGGAAGCCTCGAGAACTGGCTGCATTATGAGAATGAAGGCAGGGGAGCTCTAAGTGCTATTCAGAGACTCAATATTGCCATAGATATTGCATCGGCAGTTGAGTACATGCATTGTGGAACTGATTCCATAGTTATTCATGGAGATTTGAAGCCGAGTAACGTTCTCTTGGATAAAGACATGGTCGCCAAAGTTGGTGATTTTGGTTTAGCCAAAATTGTTTCACAAAGCTTGTCATCCACGGAAGGAAGCAGTTCATCTGCAATAAAGGGTACAATAGGCTACATTGCTCCAGGTTTTACTTCAAACTTTAAATTTTTTAATTGACATGTGTTTTTTATATGCATAAAGCTAAGTCCGTCGTCTATTTATGTATTTTTATTCAGAGTATGGCGTGAGCCTCGTTGCGACAACTGAAGGGGATGTATACAGTTACGGAGTTCTTGTGCTTGAGATGTTCACAAACAAAAGACCAACAAGTGATGCATTTGAAGGGTGCCTAAATCTCCAAGACTTCGTTAGCACAGCCTTAACCGACCATGTAACAGAAGTAGTGGATCCATTTTTGCACCAAGAACTTAATGTGGATGAAAAGTATTGGGATTGCGTTGTTTCAGTTCTGAGGATTGGAGTGAGATGCTCGAAGCAGCTTCCAAGAGATCGCATGTCGATGGCAGAGGTTGTTAATAACTTGAAAAAGATTAAAAAAGTGTTTCCAGCTTATAGAAATGGTTAAAATGTTGCTTCTTACCAACGTTGAAATTGATGTTATTTTAGATCTATTGGCAATATTTTCAGTTGTGAGTTGTGATTGATGAGCAGCTGCTCCTTGTTTATTTTAAAGGCAGTTCTGTTAACTCTCAATTTTATTCTTATGTTATGTCTCATTTATATATCCTTCAAGATTTGATTAGTATACAAGTGTGAATTCATTGAGGTAAATGAGATA
This sequence comes from Salvia hispanica, assembly GCF_023119035.1. Taxonomy (NCBI): domain Eukaryota; kingdom Viridiplantae; phylum Streptophyta; class Magnoliopsida; order Lamiales; family Lamiaceae; genus Salvia; species Salvia hispanica. The sequence continues at coordinate 2,575,003 of NC_062966.1, read as the reverse complement.
AGTAGCACATTAAATACAGATCAAAAAAACAAAACGGAAATTCAACGTGGTATTCACTGTTATACAAATCATGAAAAATAACCAAATAACCAATTCAACAAAACTGAGGCAGGGAATTTCAAAGCAAAGAAAAAGAAGTTTCCAAAACAGATACCACCACAATCGGTGGCGCCGCCGCAGATCCACCGAGAGGCCGCACGGTTGTTGTTCGGTAGAAGAAGAATGCGTAAATCCACGCAGCAGAGAAGAAAATGAAACTCAATAGTGATGGTAACTTCAAACATATGCAACAAATATCCTTCAAATATAAAGTAGCAAACATTTTGGAAAAGGGGAAATTACGATTTGATTCCTTAACGTAATCTAATTTACAAGTAGGTCCAACAAAATTCTGAAAATGTAATTATGTTCCCAGGGTTTTTAAAGAATTTAGATTTGGCCCTGCACTATGTGAAAAACAATATAAGCCTTGGAAGATGTATTCTGAAACTTTGTAAGTCACAAACAACTCATGTTATTACTGCTAGGGGTGGGGATTCGGTCGAATAGGTTAGAACCAAACCGATGAGTCGGTTAACCGACTCCATTTTTTTTCCAAATTCAAGAACCGGAACCGAACCTTAAGTCGGTTCAGTTATTTGAGGAACCGATCAGTCTTGACCGACTGGTTATTAGGTTCCACCGAAGGAACCGAAATTCAATGACAGACAATAAAAAATTTTGTTTACATGCGCAGGGATTTGATCCATAATGTTCCATCTTCAAATTCAAGACTTCAAATTGTTAAACATTAAATACAAAATTCATAAATCATAATCATATATTCATATTGGTAGAATACTGATGGTTTTAATAATAGTTAAACCATAATATCATCACAAACATTCACTACAAAATTTAAATACTAAAATATTAATATTGACCAACGATTCTACTTCTATAGGTAGGATTTTTACCTTTTCATTTCTTTTTTAACTTTTCAAAAACTAAAATAACAAAACTAAAATCAATATATAAAAAATTGGAAATTAAATTTAAAAAAATATCGGTTATTCGGTTCTAACCTCTCGGTTCTCGGTTCTAACCGAGAACGAGATTAGCTTAAACCTACTAACCAAAAGCGAACCCTAACCGAGAACCGAGAACCGTTTTTCCAGGCCTAATTACTGCAAAAGGAGAGCTAGCTCCATCAAAGGAGGGATACTGTTGAAAATTACACGCTTTGAGAATCTATAATAGCTTTTATGTTCCATCAGTTGTCATATAAATTGAAGCCTATTAATCACTTGACAAAGGAGCTGAATTGACCTATATAAATTGATGCCTATTAATCACTTGACAAAGGAGCTCAATTGTACTATAATGATGCATCTGACTGAAAATGTTGCCAATAGATAGAAGGGAACATCTATTCGTACATCTGAAGCCGCCTGAAAGATAGTATAAATGAAAATGTTGCCATTAGATAGAAAGAAGCCGCTCGTTGCACGGACGATAACTTCAAGTAGTTAATGATTCATGCATATCTTTTGTACGTACTCTCTCCTCTTATAAATGATGCTCGTCTCACTTTCTCTTTTGGTTTGTCCCACTAAATATGTTACATTTTCATTTTTTGAAAAATTTATCTCTCATATTAATATAAAATTATATTTTTTTCCTCCATACAGGACCACCAAAAATCTTGTATCATCTCACAAATGTGACATCTTTTATGGGACAGAGAGATTGTTTTATTTCCATAAATCTTTGAACTTAACATGTGGATATCTTGCATTACACGCAAGATATCTCTTGGAGTCTTAGATTAGATTAGATTATTTTATTATTTTATCCTTGGATTTTCTTGTCCGTTCTTTTCGAGATGAACTATGAAGGTCGAACCGTCTAGAGTTGCGAATTCCATAAATGATAGAATTCTATAGACGAAAGTCATAGAGAAATATGACGAATAATCTTATCTCATTCATGTTCTGAAACCCTAGCACCTCAACTAGGGTTGATTACGATCAATTAATCTCTTCAATCACCGGTGCTCTGATTCGATAGATCAAAGGTTTATCAGTATGTATTTTTATAGTTCCAGTTATTTTTATCTACATTGTGATGGTCTGTTGGAGGAATAGATACCACGGGAAAACCTAATTTATGATATAATTGGTCCACTTGTCTATAACGTTTTGCACGTTCTCAGCCTTGTTGGAGTCTGGAGATGTGGTCGAAACGATAATGAAGAAGATAATAGAATGACTAATGGGGTGGAGTTGGAAGGTATTGTTTCTTACTAAAATAGGAAAATCCACTTTGTCCCTTAAAGTATTCATATTTGGAAGTACTATAGTGAAATTACACTAATTTTTACAAATCCAGTAAACTTTGGAGTTAGTGGTGGACATATATAGTGAAGATAATGGGATAGTGGCAGACTGGATATACTGTTAAAATTGGTATATTGAGTAGAACAACTATATTATACTCTATAGAGTCATAAAGTTGATAAAGTCAAGTAAATTAAATATTTGATCATATCACTCAAAAAATAAACATTTCCTTAAGTATAGTCTTATCATTATTATGTTGAAGAGACCAGAAAGAATAAATTAAAGATGAAATGAAGAAGTCCAAAGATCCAAAAATACTTGAAGAAAATTAAGCTAATTTCCATCAAGTTCCTTCAAGTATGAACACAACTTTTGGCTGTGGAAAATTGAGCAGATGATTATAATGGCGACGATAATGGGATAGTGGTAAACTGGTAGTACTGCTAAAATTGGTGTTATTAAGACTACAACAAGTATATTATACCCCTTTCGTCCTACTCAAAATGTCCACTTTTCCTTTTTAGTTTGTTTCACTCAAGATGTCCACTTTTTATATTTAGAAATAAATCTCTCTCACTCTATCATCTCTCCTCGTTAAAATATTCAATTACTTTTTTCTCTCTATTTACTCCACCTAACAACTCTTCCTAAAATCATGTGTCACTCAAGAATGTGAACATCTTAAGTGGGACGGAGGGAGTACTCTTCAATCATAAAGTGTATAAAGACAAGTACATTTATATATCGAGATCGGTTTGACCTACTAAAACTTTAAATGTGTTCCTTTTCTTAAATGTATGAGATCAATTTTAGACTTTAAAACACACTTGTTCAAATATAGACCAAAAGCCCAAAACAACGGTTTAGGACCAGAAGCTAACAAATATAATACTCTCTTCATCCATAAAAAAAGATAAAGTTGTAAATGACACATGTTTTAATATGCAATTGATAAAGTAAGAGAGAAGTAGAGAAAAAAAGTGGTGAAAGTTTATTAGTAGATTGTGGGGTCAACATTATTAATAGTATTAGTAGTTTTGAAAATTTCAATTTTTACAATTGGTTTAATTTTGGCTAACTTTCTAAAATGGCAAGACTAATCTATTTTTTTGTTAACGAGGAGGGAGTATGTAAAACCAAAAAGTTTTTTTTTGGACAAATGTGAATGATCCATTTTGAACTGTAATTTTATGTCTCAATTTTTGGTTTTAAAAATGCAGTAGATGTTCCTTATATTAAACCAAGCTAGCAACACTATTCTACCAATTGAAACACCAAGAAAAACATGGCAAAACCTTTCATCTCTACTCTCTTCCTTATTCTCTTCATCCTCTTGACCACCTTTCCTTCTTCACATTCAAACAACCATTCTGATCTCGAAGCTCTTCTGGCCTTCAAGAATTCCATACACGACGATCCATTGCATGCTCTGAGCTCGTGGAACGAAACAACGCATTTCTGCAGGTGGAATGGCGTCACATGTAGCAAAAGGCACCCCCACAGAGTTGTCTCGGTTATCATGTCGTCTCAAGGCCTTGTGGGATCGCTCTCGCCTCACATAGGTAACCTCTCTTTCCTCAGAACCGTCAACTTGAAAAACAACATCTTCAGTGGCCCAATCCCTGAGGAGATTGGCCGCCTCAGAAGGCTTGGCAAGATCGAGTTTAGTAATAATTCTTTTGGAGGTGTGATTCCAACAAACCTATCACAATGCACAAATCTTTATTACCTAAATTTGATTGGCAATCAGCTCACCGGAGTCATAGTCCCCGAGATTGCTTCTCTTGTCAACCTCCAAGCAGTAGGCTTGTCGAGGAACATGCTCTCGGGGACTATTCCGTCATTCCTAGGAAACCTAACGGATCTATTACAACTGGCATTACAAGATTGCCGGTTCCAAGGAGAGATTCCGAAGTCCCTCGCTCAGCTTAGAAGATTGCAATGGCTAAATTTGGGTGGCAACAATCTTACTGGTACTATACCATTAGGCCTTTATAATGTTTCAAGTATCGAATTTTTCGTATTTGATTACAATCGACTCCATGGAAACATACCTGTCGACATAGGCTCTACACTTCCTAAGTTGAGGTACCTTGATTTGTCCGTCAATCATTTCAGTGGAGCGCTTCCAGCTTCTCTATCGAACTGCAGCCTGATTAGAGTAATAGCAGTATGTGCAGCCAATTTCACTGGAAATATTATAGATTTAACGAGGCTTTCAGCTCTTGAATTTCTTAATGTTGGCAGTAACCGTTTCAATGGAGATATAGGTAGTATTTTATCATCCCTCACAAACTGCACCAACCTAAAGTTTTTGCGCTTTTTTGACAACCATTTCACTGGTTCATTGCCAGATTCCATTGGAAATCTTTCTAATCACTTGTGGTACCTGGTCATTAGTCAAAATCAGTTAAGTGGAAGCATTCCATCTAGTGTAGGAAACCTTGTTGGTCTCAATACTTTATATGCTGATACCAATAATCTAAAAGGTCCAATTCCCTCCTCCATTGGAAAACTTCATAAGTTGCAACTACTCAGTCTCTCTGGAAATGGACTGACAAATGAGATACCATCTTCATTTGGCAACTTGACTTTGTTGAACGATCTCTACTTGGGACATAACAATCTTTCTGGGAGTATACCTCAAAGTTTAGGCAATTGTACCAACTTGTTATTGTTATCTCTTTCAGATAACAATCTCGGTGGTTCAATACCTCCCGAAATTGTTAAGCTCTCATCCATTGCCATTGCACTTGACCTATCTCACAACGCATTGACCGACACTATTCCATCAGAAGTTGGGGCTTTGAGAAATCTTGGGAACATGGACTTGTCCCACAACAGATTATCCGGAGCCATCCCACCTTCTTTGGGGGGTTGCGTGATGCTCAGCTCGCTTTACCTAGGGGGAAATTCTCTTCTGGGTGAGATACCTGACAGTCTCACGGCTCTGAGAGGTTTGCAATATTTGGATATTTCGCAGAATAATCTCTCAGGGATGATTCCAAGATTTCTTGTCGAGTTCCGCTTGCTGTATCTCAACATATCTTACAATGAGTTGCAAGGTGAAGTCCCAACTCTCGGAGTTTTCCTAAATGAAAGTGCATTCTCACTTGAAGGAAACCAAGGCTTGTGTGGTGGAATTGCAAGCCTAAATCTTCCTTCTTGTCCACCATCACCAAAATCAAACAATAAAGGTTTAAGGATAATCTTGATCCCAACTATTGTTGGAGCCATATGCCTTGCACTTGCAGTGGGCTTATGTGTGATCATTATCTACAAACGGCGTGCATTGCAATATGTTGGAACCCCAATATTCCAACTACCAGAGTTTTTGAGGCTATCTTACGGAGATCTCTTGAATGCCACAAATGGATTCTCAGAGATGAATCTAGTTGGTGTCGGTAGATTTGGTTCTGTGTATAAAGGAACTATCAATGATGATGATGAGCAGACAAATGTGGCAGTGAAGGTTCTTAATCTCAATGTAAGAGGAGCTTGCAAGAGTTTGGCATCAGAATGCAATGCATTGAGAAGCATACGACACAGAAACTTGCTCAAGATTGTGAGTGTGTGTGACAGCAGTGATTTTCAAGGGAATGACTTTAAGGCATTGGTGTATGAGTTTATGGCCAACGGAAGCCTCGACAATTGGCTGCATCCTGAGAATGAAGAGTATAGAGCTCTAAGTGCTATTCAGAGACTGAATATTGCTATTGATGTTGCATCTGCGGTCGAGTACTTGCATTGTGGTACTGACTCCATAGTTATTCATGGTGATTTGAAGCCGAGCAACATTCTCTTGGACAAAGACATGGTCGCCAAAGTTGGTGATTTTGGATTAGCCAAAATTGTTTCATGCATTTCACAGAGCTTTCCATCCACAGAAGGAAGCAGTTCATCAGCAATCAAGGGCACCATAGGCTACATTGCTCCAGGTTTAGTTCAAACTTTAAACTTTAAATTGACAAGTTTTTTTATATGCATATAGCTAAGTCCGTTGGCTATGTATGTATTTTGTTCAGAGTATGGCATGAACCTTGTTGCATCAACTCAAGGGGATGTATACAGTTACGGAATTCTTGTCCTTGAGATGTTCACAAACAGAAGACCAACAAGTGACGCATTTGAAGGGTGTCTAAATCTCCAAGACTTCGTTAGCACAGCCTTAACCGACCGTGTAATAGAAGTAGTGGATCCATTTCTGCATCAAGAACTTAATGTGGATGAAACATATTGGGATTGTATTGTTTCAATTCTAAGGATTGGAGTGAGATGCTCGAAGCAGCTTCCAAGAGATCGCATGTCAATTGGAGAGGTTGTTAATGACTTGAAAAAGATTAGAAATGTGTTTCCTATACTTTGAAATGGCAGAAATGTTTCTCCATATCAACACTGAAAAAAAATGCTTGTTTCTGTTACGTATTGTTTTAAAATTTGTATCTCATCTGAAAATATTTCGGGGGTGTTCGGTTTGCAAGATTGTATCCCAAGATTTAATATATATGTAGTGTGTTTGGTTTATGAGATAACTCAATACTAGATGGATAATCATAGGATAATTAGTCATAACTAACCCCATATGACTAAAATAATCTCACAACTCATTCCTAAATTATATCTTGATATCTAGGAAACCGAACAACACCAACAATTTGTTTCAGATGTAGCAGTTGCTCCGTGTTTATTGCAAGCGAAGTATCTTTATGTTATTTCTCGTGTTTATTTTATACTCCATTCTTCAATGATTTGCAGTTTCTTTATGTTATGTCCCAAATCTATATTCTTCAAGATTTTGCATTTTCTTTTTGTTTGTTGTTACTCCCTCCGTCTCATAAAAAATATTTCACTTTCTTCTTTAGTTTGTCCCACTAAAAATGTTACATTTCTATATTTAGAAAAAGTTCATCCTCATAATAATATAAATATTATATTTTCTCTTTCCACCCAACACACAAAACAAAACCTCCCAAAATCCCGTACCATCCTAAAAGTGTGACTTCTTTTGTGGGACGAAGGGAGTATTATTTATATATTCTTCATGATTTGCTCCACAACAGTCCAGTGCTCATGTTTACGTACACAGCCATGTCCCGATATGATAATAGCTTACTAGTCAGGATAGTATAGGTCTCTCCTCATTTACACGTCTAGATTAAACTCAACCCAAAGTGTGGTAGCAAACCAACCCTTCCAGAATGTCGTCACAATCGTATTACACATACATCCATCTATGTGGGATTCGACCCTTTACATCACTATATTAGCCATTAAAAGTGGGTTGAGGTTTTGATAACTGGTTTTAGGTTTCGTGCCAACGGCACGACTAAATTAAGGTTTCATCAGACTAGTTGAACACACGAACCTACACAAACCTGCTCTTTCAGAACGACGGAGAAATTACACTACTTTCTAAAAGTATAGTCAACTTTGGAGTTATAATGGCTAAGATAATGGGATGGTGGTAGACTAGAAATACTGTTAATATTGGCTCTAGAGTCATAAAAAGTGGAAGAAGTCAAATAAATTATACATCCATCTTATCAATCAAAAAGTATAGATCTCCTTTGTAAGGTGCATATGAACCTAAACAGCCTTATCATTTATGTTGATGGGGCTAGAAAGAATAAACTAAAGATGGAATGACCAATTCCAAAAGACTATACTTGAAGAAAAATAAGCTAATTTCCATAAAGTTACTTATTTTTCTGTTGACCACCACTGTTAGAGTTTGTATACTAGAAATCTCGAAACAAGCTAATTTCCATCAAGTTCCTTATTTTTCTGTTAACCACCACCGTTAGAGTTTGTATACTAGAAATCACCTTTCGAGTGATTGAATACTGTTAAAACTCTTATTTTATTTTCCAATGGAATAAACAGATTATTTTTGTCATAATGTTGTTATGTTTTACATTTAATGGATGTTTATTACATGTTTAAATGTATAAGTAACTTAACAAAGTCTAAGTCTTTGTTTTAGTAGACCGGTTGTGGGCGTCGTTCACTTTAAGGTAACACGGTCAGTTCTAAACAAAGAAAAAGAAGAATTTCACAACCTAGTTAGGCTTAGACTACCTATTGTGAAAGGTTGCAATGTCAATCCGATTATTTCTAAGCCTTAGTGAAATAAAATGACGTTGGTGTGGTATAGCACTGGATGGATCTAACAGCGAGACAGTCTTTATGCTATCTACTGAAAGACGAGGTCTTGTAAATTATCATTTCTTAATCAATGTAAGTTAGCATTGAGCATACGGTATTGATTATGCACTACTTTGACTTACCAAATGGTACGGGTTTTTCGCAACCCAATTAGCCTGGTATATTGGGTAGTGGTGATTAATATCTAGCGGTGCTAGGATTGCTATTATGTTGAATCGTGCGCGAGGTGAGTCTCGTTTGATATCATCCTCAAGAGAAGCTTGAAATAAGGTTTTATTATTCGGAACCTAGCTAGATGGAGTTTAATTACTCTATGAATAATAAATAAGATTTTCTTGCTGAGTCCTCTCTTGGAATAAATAAGATATTAATTAATTAAGTCCATAGCAGACAATAATTAATTAATGGATGTTTCTATCTTAAGCGCGGGAAATAAATATCAAGTAATGGAAACCCGAAGTACTTATAATTTCCCCCGGGGAATCAAAGGGGTTTTTGGCCTCGATTTTTTGGATTTAAATTACGGAAATTCATGTATGCATGCTTTTTTTTTTTGAAGCATTTCTTGTTTTTAGTTTGTTATTTTATTATGCATGATGAATTTAAACAACTATCAAAACAAAGAACCCAATATTTAAACGCACGGGCGGGGGTCGCCGGCGCTTGAAACCCATCTTCGCTTTCATGGGTCCAATTGGGTTTTCCCCGGGGAGTGGGAAGGGGAAGGGGGTGATCGGCCCGGGGACACGCGGACGAGGTGCACTCGGGGCGCCCCTCGGGCCGTCGATCCCGAAAGCCTCGGAAATCGCCCCCAACGGGGGAGAATCGCGGCCCTCAAACCGGGGGACGGGGAAAAAAGAGCGGGGAAAGGGTCGTCCCGCCGCCCGGGGGCCCCGCCGCGGCGATCTCCCCCGGGCGGCGACCCGAAAAGACGGTGGAGATGATCGGAGTCCCACCCTCGTTTCCCAGAACAAACCCGGGGATTCCTTCAAGGGGAAACCCCAAACCTTTAACCAAAATCAACCCCTTTGGCCCACCCCGGCCCCGCCCCCCGGGCCGCACCCCGCGGATCGGCACGTTTCGCGAGGTCGAACGGGGGGAGGGGCACGCCGAGCGCGTGGCGCAGCTACGGGGGCCGGCGGCCGTGAGGATTGGCCGGCGTCTTCCCCGACGGGGAAAAGGAAAAAAAGGGAAACATCCGCCGAGCGTGCTTGGAGAAAAGGGGGGGGTTTAAACCGGGGGTTCCCGGAAATTTGGTGAATCCCGCTCGTTGATCGTACTAAACCCCAAACCCCGAGATAACAATGAAAGATTATTTTAATGATTATTTGATTCCTAAATTAAAAGATATCATTAAAATATTATTGACCATATCTATTTTACTCCTAGATGATATGGACAAGAATAATTTAATAGTTTCCTAATTATATTATATATATAGAATCCTAATAAGGATAGGCATGTAGGATTTTATTAAATTATAAAATATTATTCTCTTCCAATCTTAATAAGGAATTAATTTAAAGTTTATTGATTCACGTCAGTCAATGGTATAAATAATTAATTATTTTAGATAAATCTTATAGAAGACATGAATATGGATTAAACTTTAGTAATTAATATATTATCCTTTAAATAAAGTTTAAAAGATTAAAAAAGATTTAATTATACAATTAAAAAACCAATTTTAAAAACCTTTTCACAAGGCAAGGATAATTAATGAAAACCTAACAAATATCTGCGCAATTAAAACTTAGTTTGTATAGGTTCCCTGAGGTCCAATTAGGGCCCTTTTTAATCTTTCCCACCCTTGGTGGGGAAATAATCCAAGAAATAAAAAATTAAATATGGGACTTTCATGAAAATGAGGGACAAAAAGTGTTTCCAAATTATCCCCCCCACCGTGAAATAACCCTAAGAAATTCAAGTTTAAGTTCAAACAATTCGAGATAGGGTCTTTTATAAAATGACATTGTTGGGGGAGGTGTTGTAAAAAAAATTCTATAATGCTAAATCAGGTGTGTTTGGGAAATTTGGGGCCCTGCCGTTGGGTCCGGAATATTCGTCGGTGTTGTGACCAAAAAATGTTAAAATTTTTTAAAGCATATTGACCTCCCCGAGGGTAAAATATTTTAATTTTTGGTTTGAAATTAGAAAAGTTTTTTTGGTTAATTCCCCCAATTTCATCACTAAGTTTATGACAAAATAAAAATTTTTTTTGCCAAACTAAAACCAAATGTCACTCAATCCCTTTTTGCAATTTTTAAAAAAAACAAACCGGGCCAAAAAATTTCATGAATGGAAAAAAAATTTGGGCATCGTTCTCACGGTAATAGTCTTTTTTTTACCTTTTCCACCCCCGGCGGGCTGGCCAGCGTCGAATTTTAGACGGGGGATAAGGTGAATGAGATGGTAAGGGTTTTATGTTGGCCTATGTCAACGGGGACATCGCATGCCCCCATGGGGGACGCCAAGAAGATCCGTGGTTTTGTACTAAAGATCTTTACGTGGAGAAGGCGCTAGCTATCTTCGATTCTTTGGAGAATCATCAAGGTATAATGGCTAAACCGTAGAAAAACACGTTTTAGGTTTCAATTGATTTAAAGCATGTTTTATTTGAGTTATGAGCATGATACATGTGATAATTACGCGAATAGAATTTGTCTAAATAATCTGCTAAATAGATCAGAATTATTATATAATTGATTTATATGAGCACTTCCGCTACCAGTCCCTTCACACTACTTCTTCACATCCAACACCTATACAAAATAGACTCTACTTGACGAAAATAAAATAATTTTCATCAAATTCCTTATTTTTCTCTTAACCACCACTTCTTCACGTTCCAACACCAATACTAAATAGACTATACTTGAAGAAAATAAGCTAATTTCCATCAAGTTCCTTATTTTTCTCTTGACCACCACTTCTTCACATTCCAACACCTATACTAATCTTGAAGCTCTTCTAGCATTCAAGAAATCCATACACCGAGATTGGTTAGACCTACCTAGACTTTCAAATGTGTATGACAAAATAGACTTTTTGTGTAAATGTCCGAAAATAATTTTGGACTTTAAAACGTTAATTTTTTACGAAACAATTAAATATGGACCAAAACAAATTTTTAGACCATCTCCAATAGTACTGCAAAAACTAAAATATACTCCCTCATGACTCACTTTCCTTTTTGGTTTAACCCAACCAAGATGACCCATTACTAAAAATGGAAATCCATTTCTCTCTACTTTATTCTCTCTCTTACTTTACTCTCTCCATTTGACACAAAATAAAATTGCATAAATTTTCGTGCCGTCCAAGGAAGGGGTCATCTTCCTTGGGACGGATGGAGTAGTAGAATAGTGCCTCCAACAGTACCATTATAGGTTTTTGAAGAGAAAATACATATCTTTATGTTTGTACTATACTAAAAACACGAGTTTGAGTTATTGTATTCAAGTCCAAATCAATTCATATTTAGCATAATAGAAGAAGGGAAGGAAGAGAAATTAATATAATAGAGATAGAAAAACTTACGGGATGAAGGCAGCGGCGAGGAGAAGAAGATGTGAAATAATAACTTAGTTTAGTTCCCTTAATATTTGATCAGTTATTAAATAATGGGATGACCCATATTAATATAAGTTAAGGGGCACACTATGGTGCCACCACATATAATAACACCATACCGCCAATATCAACCCTAGGATCTGAAAATCCAACGTTCAATATTTAATTTCACAAACAGAACTAATATTGATATCTAATGTATTAGGAATTATTGTCAGGGGCATTATAGTCATTTCATAAATTTAAAAATCGAATCTGATTGGGGATATCCCACAAAATCCCGCGACGCGACTCTCTACCTTTTCTATTTGCTTCCCTCTTTCTCCAGGCTGCCAATAGTATACTTCAACCCTCAACCAAACCTTCAAACTATCTATAGAAACGAAAAATTCAGAAAATCTCGCACAAAATCTCACCGCCTCTGCCTCTACTTCCAGCCACCTCTACTTCGAAAATCGGCGATTTCAAGCCACCACTACTTCGAGAATCGGCGATTTCCACCACCACTACTTCGAGAATTGGCTAATTTCAGGAATTCCGAATGCCTGTACACCGCTGATGCACTATTTTTTAGCACTAAATAAACCTGCAAGTCTAAAGAGTATATATAGTATAGCTAAAGGTCAATACCGGGATATCGAACACGGGGAAGGCAAACACAAAGTGTCTATCCTCTACTAGAACTCAATTACTATCTGAAATATCAAGAGATTTTGAAAACTTTTGGAAACAGAAAATATTTTGAAAACAATTAACAACTAAATGCAAACAAAACACAGAGACAATCGAAAGAGATAAGGGAATCCCAGGGATATGCGTTCACAGTTATGGTTATACAAATTCCAAACTACAATACCCTACCACAGTTATTACTTTGATAGAACGAGTCGCCTAGCTTATGCTCATGTGATGCAAACGTTGATTACAAGATTAGGGTTGCCAATCCTAACACGTAACTCCAAATAGCTCCTAAGACCCTTGAAAAGTCCTCACTCTCAATTAACAGTGTCGTTTTAAGGGAAGCTAACTATAGCGTCTACTAAGTGGATCTAACTCGCTAGAACTCTCTCACAGTTATGAAGCAAGTTATATTAAATCATACACGATTGTGTCACTCAATCATGCAGCATCAGAATTACTTAGGGAAGAATCAAAGTAAAAACAAAACGGATATTAAATAGAAAAAGGAATTGTATAACCAAAGTAGTTACTAACACATCCCTAGAATCCTATGAGTTTAGTTACACATAATGAAATAAGCTAAAACATAGATTGAAGGGAAGACAATTGGAACATAAAACTAAAGCAAATAAAACCCGTAGGTTGAATCCTTGTCGTTCTTGATGTTCTTGAAATCCTTCTCCAACTCCTTGCACAAGTGAAGTACTCTAGCTTTTGATCTCTATGAATTATTTTGCAAGTAGAAGCTCTCTCTTTTTGATGAAGCTTGGGGTCTTATTTATAGGGGAAAGTCATTTCTTGTTGTAGAAGGAAAAGATCTTCAAAATATGGTAGTCTTGGAGCAAATCTAGAGCATCTCGGATTCGCCGCCTTTCTCCGGCGGGCCGCCGCACCTTGGCCGGCGGTCGCCGCGTTGGAGTCCAGAGAGTCTGTTTCTCCGGCGGCGGACCGCCGCATGACTTCCGGCGGTCGCCGGGCGAGACTTCTCTTCCAAGCGTATTTTTCCGAGGCGGACCGCTGCACTGTACTGCCCGCAGGGCGCCGTATAACTCCGCGGCGGTCGCCGGTCGCCGTCTGACTCCAGATTTTCGGTGAATAATGGACGTGTAGAGTGATTTTGACATAAAAAAAATGGACCAAATAATGGCCTTAAAATAGTGCAAAATCAGACCGTATCAATCGCTCAGCCAGTAATCGGTGAAATTAATCCACAACTACAAGGATTTAGGTTTTTCCATCGACAAGGTATGATCGGAATACGTTTCCGAGAATATTGTTGGGTGGGTTTGTTTATGTAGATTAATGCATGTGTTTATCGATTTTTGTTCATGTTTGCTTGATGTTGCTGCGAGATTTAAGTAATATTCCTACAATATATGCTTTGTTTAATGTTGATTTGTGTTTTTTTGAGAGATTTACTATTTGGATCTGAGGTTTTTTTTACATTTTAGTTGAAGTTGTGGAAAACCTAGATGAAGCTCAGTTAGGAAACCCTAGATCAGTGAGCTACTGTAACCATGAGATCGTTTTTTGGTTGATTTGGAGGATTTGTGGATGATTTGGTTGATTTGTGGATGATTTGGTTGTCCACTAGTTGTATCGTTTCCGCTGTATTTTTTTGTATGTTGCTTGTTTGGTGGACAATATTTAATTCATATTCTTGGTTTAATCCTATGTAAGTCAAATTAAAATGGCACGAAAAAGAACAAGATCACAGACTAAAGAAGAAGAGTTTGAACAAAACTCTAGAAGGCAAACACAAGAAGAAGAAGCTAGAACCATAGTCATCGAAATATGAATGAGGAGGAAGCTGAAACAAGTATTAGAATAAACATTGATGAAGAAAGAATGAGAACACAGTAGGAGAAAGAGAGGACCGGGAGGTTGGTATTGTGATACATTTTGCAGTTTTGCATGTTATATATTGTAGTATTAATTGTTATAAATTGCAGTGCATAATTTAAATATTGCAGCATTGTTTTATAATAAGATGTTGCAGTGCATCATGTAGAATATTGCAGCGCATCATTTATAATATTACAGTATGTTTTATAACATGTTGCAGTGCATCATTTAGAATATTGCAGTGCATTATTTGGAAATAGCAGCTTTTTGGTCATCGTGATTGAAATAATCTTTTTTTTTTGTAGATCATGTAAAAGTAAACAAGGGTGTGAATGCCTTGCTGTTCAGATTAAAGCCGGAACTATTTGCAAATGTTATGGAGTATTTAAATGTGAAGCAGAAGCAGGATATAATAGAATTGGGCTTCGGGGCACTTCTGAATTTACAAGTTAAATTACATACCTCCAAAATTGGGGTTCTGGCTTGCAACGTACTTCATTCCCATTGCTTGTGGCCTATCTATAGGAGGGCCTGGGACAGATTGCAAGCACATCGACAAAGTTGATGTGCATCTAACACTTGGTCTTCCTAAAGGCAGACTCCCTATTGGACGGAAACCCAAGCAGCATGATGTATCCTAGATGGAAGCCATTGCCAAATCACTTAACAAACGACGAAAACATATGACATTGCCATTCTTATGTTGGAAGAGGTAGATGGTGGTGACCAGTTCAAGAGATTGTTCTTGGTGTTGATGGAGTACTGCTTTATAGAGACCCTAGAGACAGATGTGTCATGCCAGAGATCCTGCATTTCTTGGATGATTTGTCAATCATCCATGACTACAATTGGTATGGATACGTCATTAATGTTATATTAGACGTGCACAACAGATGGCTAGGGTCTACATTGGTCCAATCATTTTCCTTGTGGTAAGTGTAATTGTCTTACAATTTATTTTTTAAAAAATGCATATACTAGCAAATGTCAGGGATTATGTGGACAGAATGATCGTGGGAAGAGGAACAATTGAACAACGTTTTCCAACAATTCGGATGTGGGAGTTGGAGTCTTTAAAAATTAGAGAAGAACAAGAAGTTAGGGCTAGTGGATTTGGGCTAGGTTACTACGATGACCGTATGCCACAACAAGATGTTGATAATGACAAATTGTTGATCAAAGAGCAAGAGAAACAGATCATGGATGAGTTTAATGAGTTTAACAAGAAGCAAAGAAAGCTACTGATGAGGTCTATGATGCTGTAGTTTTATTGGCCAAAGCAATATTCAATTTTTCTGAAAAGTTGAACGCACCACCAAAGCACATACTTGAATTAAATTGCTTTAAGGTAGCATCTTCAGTGGGATTAATAATGCTCAATCAGGGCCGCCAGGAAGGGAATAGTCAGTTTCAAACAAAAGAGCAGATTGAATCACTTGCACAAAATTTAAGTGATGAGGATTGCAGAATCCTAAGTGATGAGAAGTTAAAGGCCAGTATCACTACAATGGATTCTGAATCAATCAAAAAGAATGAGGAAATTGTCAAACTTATGAAAGAAATCGAAGCCTTAAATTCCAGATCAAGGTCAGCTTCAATGTTACTGCATCCCTGTAAGGGTGATGCTGCATCATCCTCCAGGCGAGGCAAGAAAAGTAGCATCACTCGTGGAAGCACTGGAAAAAG
Organism: Salvia hispanica; assembly: GCF_023119035.1. Taxonomy (NCBI): domain Eukaryota; kingdom Viridiplantae; phylum Streptophyta; class Magnoliopsida; order Lamiales; family Lamiaceae; genus Salvia; species Salvia hispanica. The sequence goes on along the minus strand of NC_062966.1, from coordinate 2,558,732 downwards.
GAAGAATGAATCAGATTCTTCACAAATCACTAAGAAGGTGTTAAGGATGAAGTTCCTTAACTCAGATAATGATACATGAAAAGCTTGAAGAATAAACGCACGAGGTGAAAAGTAAATAAACGTGTGCTTGGATGCATGCCACGTTTGTTAGTCACATTTTCTTAGCTATATAAGCTGCTTTCCTTGATTGTAATTTCCCATTATTGAGAATTAATGCAATTAGCATCTTCTTCGACTCTCTCCTCCCCCACTGGTAACTCTCTGTGTATTGGTAGAATCACGGTCACCGTTCCTACTCCCGGAGGCCCCGACTCCGTACCAACTGGCATCAGCCCTTCCGATCTGGTGCCTGTGATGGTGGACACTCGCTCCGGCGACATGCGCCGATTGGAGGAGATGTTCACTGCCGCCATGGCAAGTTCTCTGCAAAAGCCGTTGAAGCTGATCGGCGACGTGAAGAACTCGATAAGTTGCGTGAGCAATCTGATAGTACGCGTGATCTGACCATGAAGGAACTTCGCGAGAAACTTCTCGCTCTACAGCTGCAACAGAACGAGATCATGTCTTGTTTTGCCCCAAATCCAGCTGCTGCGGCGGCACCGGTGGCCGGAGGTGCTGCGCCTCGCCATCAATACTTTGCCACATTCCAATCGAAGGTCGGATTTCCTATCTTCACTGGCGACGACCTAGCTGGATGGATACTATGTTATGATCACTTCTTCGCGGTGGATCTGACACCAAAGGATTCAAAAGTGCGATTGGCTGTGATTAACTTTGAAGGCCGTGCTCTCCAATGGTTCCAAAATTGGGCTAAGTATCAGGAAAGAGCGATGGCAACTCCTTGGCCATTTTTTCTACAGGCGTTGGAAGGTCATTTTGGAGATCGGCCGCTTGGAGATCCGATGACCGAGCTCCTTGCTTTGAAGCAAACAGGTTCGTTTGATGATTACCATGATCGCTTTGAACTTTTGCTTGGCCGTGTGTCTCTATCTGAATCATATGCTATCAGTCACTTCATTAATGGCTGGAAACCTTTCGTTCAAAAAGCTGTGAGAATGTTTATGCCTCAAACATTGGCAAATGCGTATGCACTAGCTAGGCTGCAGGAGTTCTCTAATCCAGCGAGGGAGGGGTTCTCTCAGGGATCTAGACGATTTAATACTTCTGAATCTAAGGCTCCTAACAACACCACACCACTATTACCTACTCCTACTGTACCTAATTTCAAAAATAGGAGACTCTTAACAGAGGAGGAGATGGCTGATAAAAGAGATAGGGGGTTGTGTTATAGCTGTGATGAGAAGTATGAGAGGGGACATCGTTGTGCTAGGAAGCAATTATATCTGCTCGAAATTGATGAGGGAGTGAGGGAACTTGGAGTATGTTGATGAATCGAGGGATGATGAACTTAATGAGGATGAAAATCCTCTAATATCTATCCATGCCATTAATGGATCTTCTTCAAGAGGATTTAGAACAATGAGGGTGACTGGCCGAGTGGGGAAAAAGGCAGTGCACATACTCATTGATTCGGGAAGCACTCATAACTTCCTAGATCTACACTTGGCTAAGAGATTGGGCCTTCACCTCACTCAAGTCAATCCGGTGATGGTAGATGTAGCTGATGGCAACGGATTGGAATGTAATTCCATGTGTAAGGGACTGAAGTGGATTTTACGGGGCACAACCTTTATTACCGATGTACTTCTTCTACCTTTGGTAACTATGATATGGTTTTAGGGGTCCAATGGTTGGAAACACTGGGAACAATTCAATGGGATTTCAAAAACCTGACAATGGACTTCCATTTGAATGACAGAAGGCATGTGTTGAGGGGAGGTCAAAATGAGCAGAGAGTTCATACTGTGTCAGAGAAGGAAATGACTAAGCTTCTTCATTATTGTGAGGGTGTTCAACTGTGTTGCATCAAGGTGAATGATGAGGGTAACTCTGAGTTGCTTGCTGTGGAGGGAGATAATGAGATGGCCACATAAACTCCTCAAGCAATTCAACAACTCTTAGCAGATCAGAGAGAGGTTTTTACTGAACCTACTACCTTACCTCCTATGATATCACACAACCACAAAATAGCTTTGATTCCTGGCACTACACCAGTGAACTCTAGGCCTTATAGACACTCAGCTATGTAGAAAAATATTATTGAAAAACAAGTTGCTGACCTACTGCAGCAGGGGTTCATCAGACCAAGCTCAAGTGCATTCTCTTCCCCTGTGGTATTGGTGAAGAAAAAAGATGGCACATGAAGAATGTGTGTGGATTATAGAAGGCTGAATAAAGCAACTATTAAGGAAAAGTATCCTATTCCCTTGATTGAAGAGTTACTGGAGGAATTAAGGGGGGCCTCTGTTTTCTCTAAGACTGATTTAAGGGCAGGCTACCATCAGATTAGAATGGAAGAAGATGACATCTCTAAGACTGCCTTTAGAACTCATGACGGCCACTATGAGTTTGTAGTGATGCCCCTTGGGCTCACCAATGCACCTGCAACTTTTCAAGGATTAATGAATGATGTGTTCAGGCCTTTTTTGCGGAAATTTATATTGGTTTTCTTTGATGATATCCTAGTCTACAGTGAGGATATGGATGCTCATCGAGCTCATCTGCAGCTAGTTTTTGAGAGGTTGAAAGAGCATTCTCTCTTTGCGAAGGAGAGCAAGTGTGAATTTGCTAAGAATAAGCTGGAGTACTTAGGCCATATTATTTCTGAGAAGGGAGTTTCCACTGATCCTAAGAAACTACAAGCAATGCAGGACTGGCCAACTCCTACCGATGTAACCAAACTTAGAGGATTCTTAGGCCTTACTGGCTATTACAAGAAATTTATAAGGAATTATGGGATTATATGCAAACCCCTTACCGATTTGTTGAGAAAAGATGCTTTTAAGTGGGATGCAGAAGCTGATCAAGCATTTCTGGACCTTAAACAAGCTATGATGTCTCCACCGGTATTAGCTCTACCAGATTTTGCTCTGCCTTTTATCAGTAAGTCTCTGTCCCCAAAACATAGAGGCCTTTCTGTTTATGATAAAGAATTGCTTGACATTGTTTTTGTTGTTACTTATTGGTGGCATTACTTGAGTATTAAACCATTTGAAGTCGGGACTGATCATAAGACGTTGAGCCACTTAATGAAACAGAAGCTGACTACTCCTGGGCAACTCAATTGGCTATCAAAACTAATGGCCTTTGATTTTGAGATTACCTACAAGAAGGGTGTGAAAAATGTAGTGGCTGATCCACTATCTCGGGTGCACTCTTCAGAGGTGTTTTGTATGGCAATTACTTCAGTATCAAATGATCTCTATCCCCTGATCAAGGATACATGGACTTCTGATTCTTTTTTAAAGTCCATAATTGAGGAGTTGGTGCAGAATCCTCATTCAAAATCTAAATTTTCTTGGACTGGAGACCAACTGAGGAGGAAAGGTAGATTGGTGGTAAGAGAGGATCAGGCTTTGAGGCTCCGTATCATCCAGCTCTTCCATGATTCCAGTGCAGGGGGTCACTCTGGCGTACATGCTACTCCCTCCGTCCCAGATAATTCGTCTCAGTTTTCCATTTCGGTCCGTCCCACATAATTTATCTCACTTCACTTTTACCATTTTTCGTAGTGGACCCCATATTCCACTAACTCATTTCTACTCACATTTTATTATAAAACTAATATATAAAGGTAGGACCCACATTCCACTAACTTTTTCAACCCACTTTCCATTACAATTCTTAAAACCCATGCCCGGTCAAAGTGACCCGAATTATCCGGGATGGAGGGAGTACATATAAACGGCTTTCTTCACTTTTCTACTGGCCCAACATGCAGAAGCAGATCATAAACTATATTAGAGAGTGTGATGTGTGCTAGCGGTATAAGTATGACCATAGTGCCTATCCTGGGCTCTTGCAGCCTCTACCCATACCTGATGAAGCTTGGACACAGGTTAGCTTGGATTTTATTGAAGGCCTTCCCTTATCAAATGGGAAATCAACTATTTTGGTTGTGGTGGATCGTCTTACTAAGTATGCCCATTTCATGAGTCTAGCCCATCCTTATACGGCTTTAACAGTTGCTCAAGCCTTCTTGGATCACGTTTTTAAGCTTCATGGTTTACCTACTATACTTATCAGTGACAGAGATAAGGTATTCCTCGATGCTTTCTGGTCAGATTTCTTCAAACTTCAAGGAGTTGAGCTTCACATGTCTACGGCTTACCATCCTCAGTCGGATGGCCAAACTGAGGTGGTTAATCGTTGCTTGCAGACCTACTTACGATGTATGTGTGGGGATCAACCAACCAATTGGAGTAAATGGTTAAGCCTAGCCGAGTTCTGGTACAATACTTCTTTTCACTCAGCTATTGAAACCACCCCCTTCGAGGCTTTATATGGTTATCCGGCTCCACTTCATATCCCTTACTTCAAGGGTGATTCGGCTGTCCATGATGTCAATGAGAGTTTGATGGCACGAGATGCTATGATGGAGGTCCTCAAACACCATCTGGGGAGGGCTCAGCATCGCATGAAACAGCAGCACGACAAACACAGATCAGAGAGGAAGTTTAGTGTGGGTGATTGGGTATATTTGAAGCTCCAGCCATACCGCCAGAATACCCTTCGTGACCGCCAGTTTCAGAAACTCAGCCCTTGTTACTTTGGTCTGTTTAAGGTCACTGATAAGTTCGGAGAAGTCGCGTATAAACTGCTGCTACCGGCTGATTGTAAGATTCATCCCGTCTTCCATGTGTCCCAGTTAAAGAAGAAAATGGGCCCTTTATCACAGCTGCATGGGACCTTGCCTACAGTTGGCAATTCCACCTTCCTTGAGCCAGTCCAAATCCTTGATCGTTGTTTGGTCAAGCGAGGCAATAGGCCGGCTACTCAGGTTCTTATCCATTGGGCAAACTCTTTCCCGGAGGATAATATTGGGTCTCAGTGGCCTAATGTTGCTGCTATGTGCTCTTATTTTGGTTGTTGTGATCCTAATTATGACTGAGGAATGAATCTTTGCTTGTGGATTTGGTGGACAAGTGCATAACTTTCAAGCGCAGTAGGTTCTGCGTAATAAATACGAATGGTTTGATCTGCTGTCATGAAAAAAGGAACATTCTTTTCAAAATTTATCTCTGTTTTTGTTTGATTCCGAAATTTCGTTACTAATCATCATGAGCTAGTTTGGCGCGATTAGGCACATATGTTCCTGTTTTTCTAGCATTTCCTTAATTGTTGTCAATGTTCGTTTTCGTTGATCAATCGTTTATTCCGCTTTATCTTCGTGTTTTATTAGCATTTCCTTTATAATCGATTGTTTATGTTAACTAGAACTTTCAAAATGTAGGGTTTGATTGGTCCATTGTTTCGTTGATTTGGTAAATTCTTTTTAGTTTCCATTTGTTTTGTTGTTTTATCTCTAAAATTAATCTCTACTGGTTTCTGTTTGAATCATGGAGCTGCTTCTTACTTTTTCTTAAATGTTCGTTTTCGTTTATCGATCGTCGATTCAACTTCAGTTTGTGTTTTTCTAGCATTTACTTACGATCGATTTTATTCTAGAATTTTCGCAATTTTGGGCTTGATTGGTTGAATTTTTTCGTTGTTATGGTATTTTCTTTATATTTTGCTCTTGTTTTGCTGTTTTATTTAGGTTTTCTGAATTAAACTCTATCAAGTTTCTGTTTGAATCATAGTGTTGTTAACTAGTTTTTACTCGTTTTTGTTATCGATCTGTTATTGAATGTTCCTATTTTACTAGCATCTTGGTTGATCGATTGTTTTCTATCAGGGTTTGATTTGTTCATTGCTTCATACTTGTGGTACTTTCTATTTAATTAATCTGTATTGGTTGTTTTATTCCTGTATTTTTGTGTATTTTTCCTAGTTGTTTCTTACTTTTTATTCTTGGTTTTGTGCTTTATTCCGAAATTGCTGCTAGTTTTGTTTATTTCATTATTATTTTGTTCTTAATATTGTTGCTGCTAGATTGTTTGCTTAGAGCGCACAAAAGCACCATAAGAAAAGAAGCCAGAAGAAAAAACGTCGTGTAGGATTGTTCAAATGCAACCAGACATCGTGTTCACCGGCTTTTCCATCCCATCCAGGTCTGATCTGAAAGATCATTGGATCAAAGCTCACAACTACGGGGCAGTCTCTTTTGCCATGCGTGTGGTAATTGTACCGCGTATTCACTCAAGTGCCGCACTTTTGAAAAATGTCCTAGGTTGAGCAACGAGTGTTCTACTAAACAGCTTGATGTTAAGGAAACCGATGATTATCTTGAGCGTTAGAAGATGAAATACAAATGGAAAGGGAATGATGATGGGTGAAGATTAAATTAATGCAGAATTCTCTAGATATTAGTAGGTATTAAAATATCTAGATATTTTTGGAGAAATATAAAGTAAGAAAGATAATAACATAGAAGAAGACAGTCGTATCTACATTATTCTCTTACTTACTTTACTTTCTCTCCACTTTAATTATTTATTATCATTTTCTCCTAATACGTGCCGAAAAACAGCTAATCACTTGAGATGAGACAGAGGGACAGAGGGACTGTTGGAGGAATAATTTAGTTTGGTGGAAATATTTGAGAGGAGAATGGGTGGAATATATGAAAAATAGGACTCTCAACTTATACAAAATGGTACATCTCTCCCATATTTATAGACATCCACTTACTATTTTAAAATTCTCTACTTAATTCTTTTATATTCTAAATATCTAAGTTTTTCTCAATAAAAATCTATATATTTTTTCAAATATATGATTCAATCAAAAACCCAAAACAAGGGCAAATATAAAGAAAATACCAGATAAAAAAATAAAAAAAAAAACAATCAGGGCCAAAATTGCGAAAATTCTAGTATACAATCGATGAATAAGTAAATGCTAGAAAAACACATTTATTTTTGTATAATTAATTTTATTCTAGTCTAATTAAAATATATCAACAATTAAAGAATGTGAGGCGTACTGATTGCGGCGTGGCTGGATAAGTTTTATGTGGTTGAGGCGTGATTATTCTACTGTTGTGGACACCCTTATAGTAGTAGTAATTTCCTGAATTGCTTAATGTTCTATCAACTGATATTTAGTAATTCCTTGAATTGCTCAATGTTTGTATTAGCACTTATATTTTGTCTGAATTTGATTGCCACTTATTTCTTGAATTGCTCAGTGTTGATATTTGTAGTAGTATTTTGTTTGGTTAGTAGTTAGTAATTCCTCCGTCCCACAAAATATGTCATACTTGTGGGACGGCACAGGATTTTAGGAGGTTTTATTTTGTTGTTTAAATAGAGAAAGAAAATATTATTTTTATACTTATGTGAGAGATAGTTTTTTCCAAAAATAAAAATGTGACATCTTTTATTAGACAAACTAAAAAAGAAAGTGTGACATCTTTTATGGGAGGAGGGAGCAGTTACCATTACTTTTATATATGAGGTTTGGGACTATTTGACCGTTACCTATTGAAGCATTATAAAATAACTTTCCATTGGATCATGTTGGAAAACGTTCAATAACTTTACTTTTTTAGTTCTAGACAAAAATTGTTTTGTCCTTTTACGCTTACTGTTTAGCCTGCTTATTCGGTTGGTTTCGATTCTAATTGGACCGGTTAACGTTTCACTTTATTTTAAATCCTAGAGCTGGGAACGGAACCGGCCGGTTCTGGTTTAGAACCGAAACCGATGTATAATTTTAATCCGAATTTATTTATAATTTTAAATAATTCAATACTAATAAAATAATAATTCAATATCTGAAAATATAACAAATAATACCTAAAAAATTAAAATAAAATACAAACCAGCAATACAATAATATTCATATATAGTTAAGAGTGATGCCAAGTGTAGTAAGTTGGACTAGATTATGTTGGCAATTCTTTTATAAAAAAAAAGGAGTTCTAAAATTTAGCATTCTTTTAAAAGGAGTTTTAAAATTGAATCACATTTTCCTTTTTTTTACTAAATAAATATTCAATGGAATTTTCAATTCTAATTGATCTTGTTGTAACTTTTGGGTTTAATACGGAACAGTTAATAAATCATTCACAAATAGGTTAAAATCACTTTTTAAACGAATTGTTACATAAATTTGTTATAAAGTTAAATTTATATTATATGAAATGATATTGTATTTGTATAGTTCTTTTGGAAATTAAAAACAAACTTATGATGTTCAACTCATAGTAGTTGTTCATAAAAAATGAATTGGGAAAATAATTGTAGAATCAAAGCATCACAGTTTAAACATTTTATATACTACAGAAAACAGAGCTCATAAATTTAACACTGTTTAAATCTTAAAATCACTCAATGTTTGAAATTATTTATTTCAATTCGATTAAGTTAGTTATTAGTATATTAAACTAAAACCTAAATAAAATTGAATTGTAATCCGGTTCCCGATTCTAACTAGAAACGGTTTTATATAAAAAGTTGAAACTGGTACCGAAACCGGTTTTCTGTTTCCCGATTTCATAATTAACCAGTCGGTTTCGATTCCGGTAAACCAAAAATCAGGGAACTTTTTAATCACCCTACTTAGCGTTGTTTTTTTTATTTCTATCGACTCTCAAGGGGCATGAGAGATACAATAATTCGCTAAAATAGAATTTTCTACTACAAAGATCATTGTTATTTCGAATTAGTCGGTTTATTTGATGCTATTCTATTTTAGTTACGTTTCGACATCTAGATTAGTAGCGGTCTAAGACGTAGAGAAAAGATGTGCTGCATAACCAAGTTAAGCGCCTGTGAGCGCCTCCTGCCCACGTAAGCCATATTCCTTATTTTTAAGGATATCTTTTTTCAACCAGATCAGCACATATTTATTCTTCTTCTTTCTTTTCTGTTTATTATTTTCCTTAAATACATATAATCTTTTATTCAATTCTCCCTAGGTTTTACAAAATTTTGTGCCGCTCTGTACCTCTCTTTTTCACGATTCGTTATCTGCATATTGCTTTGTTGAAATTTGCATCCCTAATAGCCAGGTCTACCTCCGTCCCCCAAAAATTTGCTACACTCTGATCCGACACGGGTTTTAAGAAATATAATGGAAAGTGAGTTGAAAAAGTTGGTGGGATGTGGGTCCTACTTTTAAAGTATTAGTTTTATAATAAAATGTGAGTAGGAATGAGTTAGTGAAATGAGTTAGTGGAATATGGGGTCCACTACAAAAAATGGTAAAAGTGAAGTGTATAAAATTTTCAGGGACGGACCGAAATGGTAATATGTATCAAATTTTCAGGGACAGAGGTAGTAATATCTTTATTCCTCTATTCCCATAATGTCATTGCTAACTGTTTATGTGATACTATGACTTTTTATGCAATGGTTCTATTACATATTTTAATTTAAAACAATTGGCATGCTCCCTATATCTTGTTGAGGAATTTAGATGATAGATGTTGCATTATTATATATTTGAGTATTAATTTTTTCTAATCACTATTTTTAGATGTTGTAGTAGTAGATGGAATAATATAATTGCAAACCGTTCAGTTAGTTCATGGTCTTAATAATAGTATTGGCTAATTATTTCTATCGTTTTATTTACACACATTATTTGTTTGCTTTATTTTCTTGGTTTAATGGGTGAAAATATGAACGATCAACTATATATTCCTCATCGAAAGCCAGAGATTGGAATGAAATTTATGTCAATAGATGATGCGTTTGAATTCTACAATCAATATGCACGTGAAGCTGGATTTAGTGCAAGAATAAGCAATAGCAAAAGGAATAAGATAACAAAAGAAGTTGTTTAGAAACAATTTGTTTGTTTTAAGGCTGGCCAAACTGATGAAGCCCGTACAAAAAACCGACCAAAGTGGTTGTCCTACTACGATAAGAGCTCGTGGTGAAGTTAGAACTGATTGTAAGACAAAGATTTCAATTGTTAGGCAACAAAATGGACCTCGTTGGTGTGTTAGTGTCTTCATTGAGGGTCATAATCATGGACTTTCTACTCCTTCAAAGGTGCATTTACTCCGATCACATCGTAGTGTTTCTGCCGCGAAGAAAGTGTTGACTCAACAACTTTCAGAAGCTAACATACCAACTTGTCAGCAAATGCAACTATTGGAAATAGAGAGCGGTGGGCAATCTCCAGCAACGCATCAACAAAATCTCTATCACATTCACCGCCGCCTCTCGCCCTTCTAGCTAAGTGATCATCGATCACAAACCCGAAAAACCAATCTGATTTCTTGGAGTGACCATGGGCCCCTAGCTCCAACGTGGCTAAGTGATCTCACAACACCCCATTATGTCCGGACCGATGAAGTACTTTGTTACAGATATAAATGTATATGCTTAATATACTTGTGATTCAAAATGCTTGAGTGACCATGGGCCCCTAGCTCCAACGTGGATTCGCCAAAGGTTAGCTATATATATTAATAGTATCTATATATAAGTAGATATGGCCTAACTCTATAATCAACCAATTATGCAAATAAAAATGCTAGTATTTGGAGCTGTGGGCCAGATTACATGGGCGTGGGCGTAGGATGATGAGCAGCAGCCCTAATCCATGGCTCATACTGCTGCCACACACATTCGACAGAAGGCGTGGTGGCATGGTGTGCAACTTCTACAGCCCCACAGAGCAGGAGGTTGTGCTGATCAACAAGTATGGCCCCGGACCGGACCCTCCCGAGTTCCCGGACAACAACACAAAGGTTTTTGCTAGCTCTAGACATTGCTATACTTGACTTGCACTTGCATCATGTGGTGCACATATATTTTGTTTTAGCACCTCTACATATGTTGATCATGCCATTATTTTGAGTAGACCTAACTATGTAGTAGTAGTAGTATGATTACTCATAGACTCTTGTTCAATGTCTTTGTAAAAAATATTGTAGTTTTTTCTTATCATCGGACACTAGTATTTGAAGATTTACCTGCTCGTTTTCCCGCTAATGCATACTTTTGGTGTCGAATTTCACAATAAGAATATCAATAAATACGGGATATTGGTCGAAAATATCACCAACTTTAAGCGAAATCTAGTTTTTCTCGCAAACTTTAAAAGTCATCTGGAAAATCATGAACTTTATGTTTCATATGAATTTTCCAAGCAAAACACATTTTTAAGTCTTTGTACTTTGATTGTTTATTTCAATAGGTCCTTATGCAATTTTTTCGCTTTAGTAAGTCCTTGTACTTTTATACTCCCTCTGTCCCGCTTTAGGAGTCCCGATTGAGTCGGGCACATGTTTTAAGAAAAAAGTGTTTGAATGTATAATAAATAAATGTTGTAGTGGATGTTGGGATCCACTTTTAATTGAGTGTCCAATAAATAAATGTTGTAGTGGATGTTGGGACCCACTTTTAACACTTTTTTATTAGTTGTAGTGAATGTTGGGACCCACTTTTAACACTTTGTAGATATTTTTTATTAATTTATCTCAACCGGGACTTCTAAAGCGGGACGCCCAAAATTGATCAATCGGGACTCCTAAAGCGGGACGGAGGGAGTATTCGATATATTTCAATCCTTATTTGATGAAACCATTAACTTTTCTGTTATAAAATAACACATCATATATTAATTATTTGAATATATTCCATCTATATCCTAGTTGGAAAATATTAGCATAATATAAATATAAAAAAAAAGATAAAAACAAAAAAAAAACACTAAAGAATTCCAAATCGTTAAAAGAAATTTGTTGTTTGATTATTTTGGACTTCAAATAATCAAACAACAAATTTCTTTTAACGATTTGGAATTTTTTAGTTTTATTTTTGTCTTTTTTTATATTTATGTTATGTTCATTTTTCAACTAGGATATTAGGTGGAATATATTTAAATAATTCACATATGATGTATTATTTTATAATGTAAAAATTAACGGTTCCGTCACATAAGGATTGGAATATATCGAATATAAAAGTACAAGGACTTACTAAAATGAAAAAATTGTATAAGGACCTATTGAAATAAATAATTAAAATATAAAGACTTAAGGATGTATTTTGCCAATTTTCCGGTATAAGTCTTTTCTGGCATGCCAAATAAATATATAATCAATCCATCATGGAGTGCTTCATTTTTAAAAAAGTTGAATAAAATAATTTCTTAATTTAACTTTTGACTTCCTTACATTCAGTCTACTATACTACGCGCCGGTTTCCTCTCTTTTACAACTCCCTCTCTCTCTCCCTCCCTTCTGCCTCACTTACTTGTTCACCAATTGTAAGAATCTCTCTCTCTATATATCTGAGATTGTATGTGTTGGAGAAACGTTCCTGCTTTTGTGCGACGCATTGGTTTCCATGTTAAGAGAGATTTCAAATCATTATATAATTGCTTCCAAAATTCGGAGCTTAGGTTTGAATAATTGAATTAACCGGTTGCAAATAAGTTGCGACTTGATTTTAGGTTTGCTTCTTCTTAGTATCGGCGGTATTGTTCTTCTTTTCGATGATTGGGTCAATGATACTTCATTTTCAGATTGAATGAGTTTGAGGTGTGGAGACTGGAGAGTTCTGTTTTTTTTTTGTCAATCCAATTCACAGCATAAGTAATTGCATGCTAATAAACACTAGTATGCTAAACGAAAGTAGATTCTTGATGTGGTCTCAATTCGTTTACTGAATAACTGAAAGCGACAATTACGGTTGAAAGTCATGTGTACTCATTAATAGACAAAAGTATACTGAGGAACTGAGTTGGTTAATCAAGTACTCCTATTTCTTTGTACTTGCCACTGTGGTGATTTTGGGGAAGGTGGCTTATTCTATCTAATATTCCCCTTTACACATGATCCCTAAGTAGAATGTTGTAACTTCCCTTATGTAATTGAATTCTCTGCTTATATGATGTTATCAAGGGCAAGAAAACTTTTTTCGCTGCTTCCTTTGATTGATATACATTCTTGTGGGGTCGTGTACTGATTTCTTATATATTCTAATAAAACTAGACAGGTATTCTTAGAACTTCAGAAAGGATATTCTTCAGAGCCAAATCATCATCATTGACTAGTATGGAAAATGTAAGTTCATATTACTATCTTGTTACAGAAGCTTCAATAATAGGTAAGGAAACACATGTTGATTTCTGTACATCCAAAGACCATTTATCTACATGTAAGCTCTAGTTAAATAGGCTACCAATTTGGATTGCAATTTGTTAATTCTTGTTTCATGTATCACTAACAGGATCGAGGGATTGCTGGTAGTCCTAAGCAACAACTAGCAAAATTATTTGAAGTATCTTTGAGAGTAACAGCTCCGGAGGAGTTGGATATTGACCCTGCTATTGCTCCTTGTCAAAATCCCAAATTTGGTGACTACCAATGGTATTACCTTATCCTTTTTGGTGTTGTAAATTTGTTTCACATATTTTTAATAGGATGCTCTTAAAATTTTGGAGTATTAATATTGGAATGCATTATATTGCTATTGGTAATATGTAATCATTCTGAATTATTGCCCCATCTTTTATTAAAAATGTTAAATTCTTCTTTTGTACAGCAATAATGCAATGGGTTTGTGGTCAAAAGTTAAAGGAAAGAGTACCCAGTTTAAAAATCCCCAACAAATTGGACAGGTTTGATAAATATGTATGCTTATTAACGCATACCTTCATATTGTAGGTTTAATATGCTAAAACTATGATGACATAATTACTCTTTCATGCTGTATAAATTACATCATTAGTTCGTACTACTTTATTATATGAGAGTCATTTATTTGTTCTAGGCCATTAAAGCAAATCTCCCTGCATCAGAAATGATAGATGGAAGCTCAATTGCTGGACCTGGCTTTGTAAATGTTAAATTGTCTGATAAATGGATTGCCAAGGTAATTTCAGTGATCCTTTAATTTAAATATCATTTATGTTACATTGATAAGCATTAAAGATCTTACCATAATTGTTGCAGTGCATCCAAAATATGCTAATGGATGGTATTGAAACGTGGGCTCCTAAGCTCTCGGTTAAAAGAGCTGTGGTGGACTTCTCATCACCTAACATAGCAAAAGAAATGCATGTTGGTCACTTAAGGTCAACTATCATTGGAGACACCCTGGCATGTATGCTGGAGTTCTCAAATGTGGAGGTTCTTCGGAGAAACCATGTTGGAGACTGGGGGACTCAGGTGTGTATATATCTTTGTTACCAATGATAAGAAGTACTTTGATGTAATAATGTTGTTGATTAATTACAGTTTCAAAAATTGCATGTATCGAACTTGTTCAAGTAAAATCAAACTTTTGAATTTCTGACCTTAATTGGTTAAATATATTTCCCTTTGTGGAGAGACTGTGGATTCTATTTTGTGTTAGCATTCTTCCAGAAATCAAGGCTTGTGTTCCAGCATTTTGATTTTTGAGGCTTCCATTTTCTGTTTATTTTATGGAGTTAGCCCAATATTTTCAGAGGTTGTATTATTGCAATTTTTTTGAAGTTGTCTGCAATTTTTCATTTGGTCGAATATGATATTCCTCCTTGTGCGGCTCACATGTTGATCTTAATCGTTCTTTTAATACGACGTAGTTAATTCTCAGTAGCTGTGACTGTGCTTTGTAAATTGTTTACATGCTAATTTTGTTTGGTTGTCTTATAGTTTGGTATGTTAATAGAATTCCTATTCGAAAAGTTTCCGAGCCTGGAAGTTGTCAATGATCAAGCCATTGGAGATTTGGAGGTGAGATACAAATTTGAATGTCCTGTGGTCTTTCAGATAATGTTTGGTTATATTATCCACCGTTGACCATCAACAAACACAATGCAATATACGATTACTTTCTTATAATAAGATTACACATTTACTATGACTAAACTCATGCCTCCACCTTATGCATCAGGCATGAGTAAGATACACCTAGTTGGTCTTTTGCGGGATGGTCATCTGGCATAAGTGCTTGTTTTATTAAAATGATTATGACTTGTGCTCGGGGTTTGAACTATTTTTCAATTGCTGGTGTTCAGGCATTCTATAAGGCATCAAAGGTAAGATTTGACAGCGACCCTGCTTTCAAGGAAAGGGCCCAGAGGGCGGTTGTCAGCCTGCAGGTAGACTACATAATAGTTTATCTTGCCTGAATGATCTCGAAAAGTCTTTAACTATAAATGAAATAAAAGCGTCTGTTTATATTATCTTTGAGTGATGCTGTATATACTTATATATCCATATTACAGGCTGGGGAGGAGAAGTACCTGAAGGCATGGGCTGAAATTTGTAAAATCAGTAGAAGTGGATATGAGAAGGTGTATGAGCATCTTGGAGTTCAGTTGGAGGAAAAGGTATGATGGCTTCTGTGTTTTAAGTTGCTCAGTCTGGTTTATTTGGAGCTTTTAGTGAGTATCCATCTCGGTCGTCCTGATATCTGGAGTTATGTCCTTTCCTAGATAATCTATGGTGACTAGTGTTTCGTGCTTTTTTGTTATTTTTCCCAAGTGACGCCTGTTATTATGCAATTTCTCTTTTTCACTGGAAGAGAACCGTGTCAAGAATTAGTATTCACCTTAACATGGACATAATTATCAAATTAGTACTTAGCAGCTCCTTCGACGTGTTTAAAAATTTAATTTATGCTAACGAGTTTTTGGGGTTTTATGTGCCTTGCATTTCATTCATATCTTTTCTTTTTCCCAGGGCGAGAGCTTTTACAATCCTTACATTCCCAATGCTCTAGAATTACTGAATAAAGAGGGATTAATTGAAGAAAGCGAAGGAGCTCGTGTCATCTTCGTTGAAGGAAAAAAGATACCCCTTATTGTTGTAAAAAGGGATGGTGGGTACAATTATGCATCGACAGATTTTGCTGCTCTATGGTGAGTTGCAACACTTAGCAAATGTTCTTTCTGATCTTTATCCTTATCGTAGTACCACTTGCTTGGACTAGTATACTGTATACCCCTGGTTTAGAATGGGGTCAGATAGAGGCTGTAGACTTGTTTAGTTAACCTTGTTGTATTATCTACAATGTGGTGCCTTTTTAATTTAATTGCTAATATTTCTATACAAAGTGTCGATATGCTAATTGACTTATAAAAAACTTGGCCATGCATTCTGCCATATAAGATGTGGTAAGTGTTCTTGTTGTAGGGCTTACATGTATAATTTGTAGGTATCGACTGAATGAGGAAAAGGCTGAATGGATTATATATCTTACTGATGTTGGCCAAAGGGAGCACTTTGAAATGCTTTTTGCTGTAAGTTTGAATCTCCTCCACATCCTGTCCTTACATTAGCTCCTTTGCATACCCTGAGAGTTTAGGGATGCACTTTCAGGCAGCCAAACGAGCTGGTTGGCTTCCAGCTGGTGATAGTAAGTATCCTAAAACTAGCCATGTAGGTTTTGGGCTAGTTCTTGGAGAAGATGGAAAAAGATTTCGAACTCGCAGTACTGAAACTGTAAAACTGGTTGATTTACTAACTGAAGCCAAAAGTAGATGCAAAGCTGCTTTAATTGAAAGAGGTTAGTTGCTGTATTCTTTGTCAGCTCTATTACCTGAGTTGATTCATATTGCTCTACTTATGATCTGAAATGAAAAAAACTGTGCCTAACAAGTACTGTAAATGCATCCCAGGCAAGGATAAAGCATGGACTGAAGAGGAACTCGATAAAACTGCTGAAGCAGTTGGATATGGGGCTGTTAAGTGAGTATCCTGTTTTTTGAACTGCTTTTCTTTGACGACTATTTCTTCTAGTGTTACAATCTATACTTACTTTTATGCTTACATTAGAATATGCATGCGCTGGTATACTATAATGTTTTGGCTTGAGAGAGGTTACAAATCTTTCACTAGCTGTTGCTAACTAGATATCTAAAGTTTTTTTGTCTATAAAACAGATACGCTGATCTGAAGAATAACCGAACAACCAACTACACATTTAGTTTTGACCAGATGCTCAATGACAAGGTGCGCTACAGCTATGATTCTTAGACAAAGAATTAGTTAAAAACATTAGGTGACAAGTTATTAATATCATAAAACAAATGTTTTGCTGCACCCAATTATTTCAACAGAAACAAAAGCCGACCACTGAGAGAACAGCTCTCATAAAGCCGATCATCATCATCATCAATTTATGAGAGCTGTTCCCTCAGTGGTCGGCTTTTGTTTCTGTTGAAATCTATTTGCATTCTCAATGTTTTGTCCTTAAGCGTGCACTTCTACTATCATGTGCAGGGCAATACTGCCATGTACTTGTTATATGCACATGCTCGGATATGCTCAATTATCAGAAAATCAGGGAAAGATATTGAAGAGTTAAAAATGGTATGGCTGCTCCCTTCTAAGCTATACAAACTACATTTGCTTGCTGCAGTACTTTCTTATGATGTAGTACAATATATAGTTTAAGCTCTCCCTACTTCTACGTGCTCATCTCTGGTCTTATGTTCGTACTTAAGGACTTGAATGCATTCCATTACTGCATTAAAAACTTCAAAACTTTAGGATCATATGCTGTGGGTAACTTCAAGAGTGTATCGTTATTCACATCTTATTATCTTCACTGAATTTGAAACAGACTGGGAAGGTAGACTTGGCTCATCCCAGTGAACGTGTTCTAGGACTTCATTTGCTCCAGTTTGCTGAGGTAATTATTTTATTTATAAACCTGTTTTGTATGGTCACACTCCTGAAAGGTAGTAGTTCTATGATTGGATCTCACCATTTTCTGCTTTTTTATCAGGTTGTTGAAGAGTCAATCACAAATCTGTTGCCAAATGGTTTGTGTGAATATTTATACAATTTATCAGAATACTTCACTGGATTTTATACCAACTGCCAGGTATGAAACTTTTAATCTCTCGATACTCAACACATTATTATCGATGTTACCTTCTGTAACTTGTCTAATCCGAGAAAGTTGTAGGTTGTGGGATCTGCAGAGGAGACTAGTCGACTGCTGTTGTGCGAGGCCACAGCAGTTGTTATGAGAAAATGTTTCCATTTGCTGGGAATCACCCCTGTTTACAAAATTTAACCCATACCCTGATCATTTGCTAGGAATTTGATGGGTTTGTTTATTGGGGGAGTTGTATATATGCTCGCAATTGGAAGAGTTTTAGCTGTGTTTGGAAACTCAAGATCTCTGTTCAAGAGTGTGTTAAAAACAATTGGATTGTTGATTTGCATGTAATCAAAGAGAGTAAATAAAGTGTGCAGTGTCTCGTTTGTTCCATATGTAATTCTAGAGAGTGAGAAAAATGATTGATAAAACAATTGGGTTGATCTGCCGGTAATTAAAATGAGTAAAATTTACGTATAAAGTGTCTCCGTTGATCAATACTACAAACTTACAAACAAATGTGGTCTTCATTTCTAGATTTTTAATAATTTTTTATACATAATTCAAAGAAGTATATAAAAGTTAGTAGTATAATTTAAAAATAATATCATTTAGAAGGAGATAAATAAAATCATTCGATAACTAGCTATTGACATCGAAAAGAAGTCAGAAAACATTGTTTGAGGAGATACTAATATTTTCGAAGGTAAAAGGGAGAGAATATTGTTTGATGAGAAATGATATTACGATTATCTTATTTCTTAAGTTACGAATGAATAAATCTAATTTAATGCAAACAGGAGGCCAAAAAATCATACCTTTCCATTTTACATGATGAGGCTTAGGTGGAATAGGCTGCCTTTGTTGAGAGATTTTCTCATCTGAATCGCCCATGCTGTTTTTCTTTCGGTCGCTTTGTTCTCTTTGGTATTTATATTATTGGTTTAGTTGTTTGATTTGTTGTTAGAAATATAATCTACTAGTTTATTAGAGATATGCTTTAACTAGTATTTAAATATAGTTCAATTCGAGTCCTATTTGATGGAGTACCAAATACATGTTTATTCTAATTAAATTCAATCGTGACAAAAAAAAAGAGGATTTAGTAACATTCTAACAAGTAATTAACCTTGTAAGAAAAGAAAAATATTAAAATTAAATAAAAATAATACTAATATGATTATTTTCCTATTTACATGTACTCCTTTAGACGTACATGTTTCTTGATCCCTTGTAATACGCATAAAAATAATATTAATATACACGATTAATTATCTTCAACATAAAATTAGTATATACTTAGTAGTATAATTTTAAAAATCCAAGCATATCAATTGCTAATCCTTTCGGACTTCGAATTCGATAGTAGTATAATTTTAAAAATCCAAGCATATCAATTGCTAATCCTTTCGGACTTCGAATTCGATAAGCCTCTTATAAATATTGGTGATTGTCTTTTTCTTGTCATAACTTGGAATTCGATAAGCCTCTTAGATACATTAGTGTTTGTCTTTTTTCTTATGATAATCCACTTTAGGTTTTCGTCGATGGCGTTTAAAGTTGTATTCAGTGTTTTGGTAGTTTTATGTTTGTTTTTTTCTGCTGGTGCTTATCGTAACGTTTTGGGATATTGTCACTTCAACGAAATTTATCAATTTGGAGACTCAATGAGCGATGTCGGAAATTTGATCAGAGAGTACCCTGTCGGGGCCTCCACAAATTTCGCAAAACTGCCGTACGGCCAAACGTTCTTTGAGGAAGCTACAGGGCGTTGCTCCAATGGCCTTTTAATGATTGACTATTGGTAAAATTAATATTAATTTGTTTTGGTTAATTCATTTGTTTTGGTTAATTATTATAGTTGCTTTTAATATAATTACAATCATAATTGTTAATATATGATGAACAGCAATGGCGGTTGGGCTTCCTTTGCTTCCACCGTACAAACACATGGGGACTTGGTTCGGGAAAGGAGTCAACTTTGCCGTGGCTGGTTCGACCGCATTGTCGTCTGAGGCGTTGGCTGCTCATAACGTAACGAATCCAGTGACAAATAGTTCACTTGGCGTTCAATTGGATTGGATGGAATCCTACTTCAATTCCACCAGCCTTGATGAGATAGGTAAACAATATATATCCTTTGTTTTACTATCTACTCTCTATATATGTACTAGAATAATTAATATGGAGTATTTGGTTTGGAGAGTATATATAGATCGTTTCAAGAAACTCCGAAGTGCTCTGTTCATGGTGGGAGAAACCGGTGGGAATGATTACAACTACGCAATCTTTCAAAGGAAACAAATGGAGGAATTGAAAAGCATGGTTCCTCTAGTGGTTGAAGCTGTGATTAATGGAACTAAGGTGAGTTGACATATTGATATTGCTATGCATCATGTAGAGAAACTTGTCCTTTTCCTAATATATCACTTTTCTACCTTTACAATTCTGAATTAATTCGTATCCAAAATTTTGCATTCTTCTACATTATGCTTCTAAGTTTGCTAGATGATTCATTGAAGATATATTGATAAAACGAACAAAAAAATACTAACAATTTTAATCAAAATTTTAATCAATTGCAAATGGTAGAAAAGTTATGATTTAATTTGCTATTTAATTAGTTATGTGACTGAAAGTTATGATTATGAATACTTTTGCAGAGAGCCATAGAGATGGGGGCAGTAAGATTGGTTGTTCCCGGAAACTTTCCGATCGGTTGCCTTCCGATATACAAAACAACATTCCAAGGCGCACCCCTTAACGAACAAAATTGTGTGACGGAGCTGAATGAATTTGCAGAGTACCACAACAAGCTTCTGCAAGAAGCCATCCTCAAACTCAAACAAGAGAATCCCAATATTGTCATAGTCTACGGCGACTATTACAATGCTTACCAAGATCTCCTCCGAAAGGGAAAAGAGAGAGGTTATGAGGTCAAGAAGGCTTGCTGCGGAATAGGAGGGAAATACAATTTTGATTTGGGAAGAATGTGTGGAGGAGCTAATGTCAGCGTGTGTGAAGATGTTGATCGACATCTGAGTTGGGACGGCATCCACATGACTCAGCAAAGCTACAAACACATGGCCGCATGGTTGATACCACGCTTCTTTGCTCAACTCGCCTGCTTTTGATCATTTATCACTTTCTTTTCAATTTCTTGCTTTTTTATCATTCAATTTATTTTTCGATTCCAAATTTTTGTGCTACTTAGTTAAATTTATTACAGTTTATTTTTGGATATTTTTTGTGCATTGATGAACCCACTTGCCATACATAAATTGGCACGAGTGGGCTTTCGCTTTTCATAACTTGCTTGTAAGCAATAGCTTGTATGCTATAAATATTTTTTTATATAAAAAATAGTTATATTTTATATTGGTTTATCTATAAAAATCAACTCTATATATTTATGGTAAGATTTTTTCTCCTGTGGGATATGTCTTATTTTCATTAACAATAATTCAACACTTTTTAAACATGCATTTCTATTATTTGACCAATTTTTATATTAAAATATATATCATACGTTATTAATATTTCCTTTGTCTCATTAGTGTTGAGACATTTTTTAGAGTGTGAAGATTAAAGAATAAATATTTAGTGAATTATGTGAAGTGAAAATAAAGTGTGAGAGAAAATCAAATTAAAGACAAATAAGAGAATAAAGTAGAATAAATAATAAATGTTTGATTTTGTTAAAAGGAAAATGACTAAATTATAATGTGGCGACCTAAAAAAAATACAACGTAACACTAATGGAATTGAAAGCGTACTATTTTAATTGGATGGAAAGAATTAAATCATCATTTTAGTGGCTAATAGTATATCCTATTTTAATTGTCTACTAAATTATTATTTTAGCTGCTAATAATCCTATTTTAACTGTCTACGCTACCCTATTTTGATTGTCTACTAAATCATTATTTTAGCTGCTAATAATCCTATTTTAACTGTCTACGCTACGGAAATATGTACTAAAATTCATAATTTTAGTAATATACATGATTTTTTTTAATACTACTAGCATGTTGGCGAACAATGAAGAGGTAATTGAAATGTTTAAAAGCATCGATACTTGTGGACAATTGCTTTTTCGGTGATGTGTGTATGATAATTGAGGAGCACTGCAATAGCAAAGCAAGGACATGGATGGCCGAACTCACACAACACAAACTTTCGGAGCCCATGGACAGGCATAGCTCTCACTTCTATACAAACTTACTCCAGTTCCGGAGTACTTCACAATTAATCCAACCAGTTAAACACTACTGCCACTTGATTCCATCTTCTGTTGTACGTCACTTTACAAATAAATTGTTTTTTTAAGAAATATTATTCTAATATTAAAATTTCATCATCCTCAGGTTATGATGGACCATCTAAGGAAATAAAAATTACAATAATTTAGAAAATCTTCCGATTAAAGTCTTCTTGGCCCTTCAGCCAAAAAATCTGGCTCCGTCAACCATAATATATACTCCCTCCGTCCCACAAAAGATGTCACACTTGTGGGACGACACGAGATTTTAGGAGGTTTTGTTTTGTGTGTTAGGTGAAAAGAGAAAATAGTAATATTTATATTAATGTGAGAGAGAACTTTTTCCAAAAAATGAAATGTGACATTTTTTGTGAAACAAACTAAAAAAGAAAGTATGACTATCTTTTTTGTGGGACGGGGGAGTAGTATATACAGTCGTTTCACTAGGCAAATTGATCGATTATTTAAATAGTTTGACACACTATTACGTATTGACAAATGGGTCAGGGTAGATGGGACTAAATCGAGGAAAATAAAACAGAATATTTGGAAATCTCAACTATCCTTGAACAATTCATGAAGAGAGTTAGCATGGTGGAAATATTTAGGAAGATTAATTACTCCCTCCATCCACTAATATAAGGCCATGTTAACTGGATATGGATTTTAAAAAATATGTAGTACAAAGTGAACAAATAGAGATAGTGGAACGTGAATCATACTTTTATATTGATTTTAAAGTAAAGGCCAAATGTGGTCCTTAACATATGGTCGTTTTATCAATTTGGTCCTCAATATTATCTTTTTGATTATTTGGTCCCTCACAAATGAATTTCGATCCGAATCGATCCTAAATTGACGGAACCGTCTAAAACTAACGTCAATGGCATCTAATCAGGTTTTGACCAAAATTAACTATTTTAATTAATGTTTTTAATTATTAATCGGTTCTTTCCTCTTTCCTTTCTTTAGGGGATCATATATTGGACTAGGCATGTGAATATTTGGCCATGGAGTTCATCCTAGTGTCTTACCGTCCCTTATCATTAAACATATGAATGCAAGCACGCATCTCAGTAAAGCAAATCAATCCAAGATAATTTCCGTGCGACCCTCTTAATGCATGTCGCATTTCTCATAAGAATTCTTCGATTCTTATTAAGAGGGTCGCACGTAATTATTATTGTTAATAATTTCATTATTTTAATATATTTTCAATTTCCCGCCATGTTGTTTACTATAAATACAGTGAGTGAGCATAATGTGGAGTTTTTGATGAGCTTGTTTTCATCATTCCTGCTGTAGAAAAAAGGTATATTCCTTTCAAAATTCATCCCTGCTTTGGTTAAATTCCGAAATTCCGCTATTCTTTTATTGATCTTGATCGCTTGTTTTTTCGCGATTAGGTACATGCATTCCTGTTTTGCTAGCATTTCCTTATTGTTCTGAATGTTAGTTTTCATTGATCAATCGTTTATTCCGCTCTATCTTCGTCTGTTACTAGCATTTCCTTCATATTCGATTGTTTACTAGAATCTTCAAAATCTATGGTTTGGTTGGTCCATTTAGTTGTTTTGGTATTTTCTTTTGCCTTTTGTTTTGCTGTTTTATCTCTAGCTGTTACTTATTTCTCCTCGTTTTTGTTGATTGATCTGTCATTCAATGTTCCTGTTTTACTAGCATCCTGGTTGATCGATTTGACTTGTTGATAGCCTCATCCTTTTGGTATTTTTTATGTAATTGCTCTGTAGTTGCTGCTTTATTCCTTTATTTTTGAGTATTGTTGTTGTTTCTTACTTTTTGATCATGGTTTTCTGTTTTTTTCCTTTATTTTTGTGTATCGTTGTTATGTTCTTTTCCTATAGATTTGGTTACTATTTCAGCTAGCTTTTCTAGACTGTTTGCTAAGAGCATGCAAAATGCCTTGTAGGTTCTTCAAAGGTAACCAGACATCGTGTTCCGAGGCTTTTTCATCCAGGTCTGAACTTAAAAACATTGGATCAATGACCATCAGTAAGGGGCAGTCTCTTTTGCCACCTGTGTGGTAATTCTACCGCATATCCACTCAAGTGCCGCACTTTTGAAAAATGTCCAAAGCTGAAGAACGAATGTTCTCCTAAGCAGCTAGATGCCAAGGAAACTGAGGATTATCATGAACGTAAGCGGATGAAATACAAGTGGAAAGGGAATGATGATTCTGCTGGTTCTGATTGAGTCTGGAGGTGTGCCTTCTGCTGATTGTGCCAGTGATTCTGCTGGAGATGGTGTATGAGAAGCTAGCTTGAGGACTAACACGGTGTATCAAGACTTACTTTTGTATCAACACAGTAATTCAATATCTTCAGTTTTGTAGTTCTACACAAAAATTGTTCTCTCTTTTTAGGCTTGGCATTGTGTTTTTTATTTCTAGTGACTGTCAAGGGGCATGAGAGATACAATAATTCGCTATAAGTCTTTTCTACTGCAAATATCATTGTTATTTCGAATTACTCGGTTTATTAGATGCTATTCTATTTTAGTAATGTTTCGACATCTAGATTTGTAGCTGACTAAGATGTTAGTATATGATTGATGGATCGTTATCTGTATAACATGTTAAACATATAACTTCTTAGGGTGAAGGTCTTTGATTTTGTGATAATTGAAGTCTTTAAACAACTAGTAGAAAAAATTTCTCCCAACGTCCAGGAAAAAAATGTTTCATTTTGCTACTTTTGGAGTGTCTAGAATCTAGAATTCCATTTGCTTTTTCTAGGTAGGTGGATCTCACTCCTCGACTAAATTACTGCACTTACACTTTATTTATAAAACAATAGTATTATATATAAGTGCATTCCACGTTCCACTAAATTGTTTTTCTATTTTTCTTCATAAAATTAAACAAGTTTTTAAAACTCGTGTCAAATTTAAATAAGATTATAAATAGCGGACGGATGGAGTATTATATAAAATCCTGTGGCATATCGATAGTCTTTAATTGGACAGAGAGAATAATAACCATTCACATTCAATTATTTATTACTCCCTCCGTCCACGAAAATTTGTCCCAGTTTTCCATTTCCGTCCGTCCCCCAAAATTTGTCCCATTTCACTTTTACCATTTTTGGTAGTGGGCCCCATATTCCACTAACTCATTTCTACTCACATTTTATTATAAAACTAATATATAAAAGTAGGACCCACAATCCACTAACTTTTTCAACTCACTTTTCATTACATTTCTTAAAACTCGTGCCCGGTCAAACCGGGACGAATTTTCGTGGACGGAGGGAGTATTAAATTATCACTACAATTTTAAGGTATATAAACAACTACATGTATATACTTAATTTTCTAATACGCACATTCAATGAATTAATAATCAAATTCTTTTTTAGTCTTTATGATATTATTTATAGAGGAATGATATGCTATATACCTTATGTGAGCTCCTTATATGAGCATCACTCTTAATTAATGCACGTTTAGTGCTGTTCGTTTCGATTTATATATTTTGTTTGATTCTAATACATTATAAAATGTTATTGGAATTTTTAATTTCACAAAATTCATAAAAATCATTGCTACTATCCCTTCATTTGGTTTACTCCAGCACTTGCTTGATTCTAGTACTTTTTTTTTTACTCTCGACCATAATGTTTTTTTATCCCTATTTTTTTTTATTATACTTAATTTTCGGTGTGCATGATAATCCTTTTAATAGGTAATGTGTTTAAGATGCAATATACACAGTTCAGTTAAGAATGAAATTAAAATTTATTAACGAAAGACGTTAAAAAGATGAAAAATCTAGACCAAAAAAAAACTCATTAGCTATTGAATTATTTTGCTGTAGAAAGAGAGAAGTTTTTAAAAAATTTAGGGGGCGTTTAATTGCTCTGATAGGCCTAGATAAGGCCTAGATACATCTCTTATCTAGTTTTTGTTTGCCCTGATATGGATATCCACAAACCCGGTATACAATGAGCAACCCGCTTGCAATCAAGATACATCTCCAATAATTCTGTATATCCCTACCCAGGCTGAAGCCACTGATATACCTTATGTGAGAGATCCAGATTGTTGATACACACGCCATTCTCTAAAACACCCCTCTTCCTTGTCGTTTATTTGAGCAAGCACAATATTTGGCGGAATTAGCCGGCCGTTGGGGGTCGCCAAATCTTCCATCCGTTGCTAAGATTTCTCCGAGAACCCACCACTGCCAATATATGTTTGTCAGTTTTGTTTTAATTTTCAACATATTAAGATCGCGATTTTTGCCGGTAGATTGATTCAATTTCTTTAATTTAGTAGCATCGGCAATCTGGGCTGCTCCAATCGCCTCTGTGAATTCCAATTTTCAATCGGTTCCTCATAAATGGCTAACCAGGAGGATGGTCGTAACTCGTAAGGTATGCAAACTGAACTCTATTTCATACAAAAAAAATCTAGTTTAAATTCGGTTGATTTGGAAAAAATTTCAGATGTTGTTCTGTTTCTTTGGATAACTGCAATTATTTACGATGTGGTTGGGTAGATCAATTTGTGTGTTTTTGGGATTACATAGTCTACCTCTGTTGTCTGCTGTATATGCGAAATTGTGCTGAATTTCTAATGGGTTCAATATGACGAACACTTTGGCCTTACTCTTTGTGTTTCAGTTCAGTGAATTCAGAAATTGGGTTTGACTGCTTTTATATTTATTTGCTTAATTAATTACCGTTTTGTATACACAATTGAAGTACACAGCTGTAATTTGCTTGAGTTCCATGATTTGGAACTCATGCGGATATGCTTGTCTGTGTTTATTTGTGGTTTCTGATCAATTTCTTACAGAATTCTCTATGAATTTGTGTTCCTTGTATTTAAATGTATTTTTTAATTATACTTCCAGACATGTTGAGTAGAGACTTTGTAAACCAATTTTTGGTAATTATTACTTGAGGATTGTGCCTGCTACTGGACTCCTCGATGCCAATTTCCATGTCCCCATAGTGGGTATAACATATCCAGGAGGAGCATATCTAAATTACTCTTGATTTGGTTTTCTTGAAAGGTTTGTTTGCTTCATTAATATTGATGTTAAATTGTTTTTCTGAGTTGCATATATGTGGCTGGATTCATCAGGGTGATGGTATGCCAAATGACTTGACAACCGTTCTGATTTTGTTAGAGGAAGTTATACAGAACTATCAAATAAACATGTTGCTTATCTCGTTTATGATCACATTGATTTGCCCACAAACACGCAAACGTAAACGGTGAGAGCGCT
The DNA here is from genome assembly GCF_023119035.1 of Salvia hispanica. NCBI lineage: Eukaryota > Viridiplantae > Streptophyta > Magnoliopsida > Lamiales > Lamiaceae > Salvia > Salvia hispanica. The sequence goes on along the minus strand of NC_062966.1, from coordinate 2,531,428 downwards.
TATTTTCAAGGTGTGTACATTTCCATTGTCCTATATTATGTTCTATATTACGAGTCACCGACTGACTCTGATGAAGTTACGTCTCCAATGCCCGGCCCATCAACTCGAGTTAGTCGGAAGCTATTTGATGGCGACATTGCATGCTTTCTCGACCTATCCACCCGGAAGTCTGCCTCCCGGGCTAACGTTGGGGGTACGGTGATTTTATCGTCGCTTAAAGGCTCCTCTTGTGCTTCATGGAGTCCGGTTCCAACGCTCATAAAACAGCCCCGTAGAGTGGACCTTTATTGGCACATCTAGAGACTTTGTATGTTCTGTTCCCTAAACGTCATCCTCACTGTGAAGCTGATGGTGTAGCTTTATGTTTTGTTATTAGGATGGTTGTATTTTGGTACTGTGGTATGTGGTTGCGGCAAACCTTTTTTTTTATTTGTTATTGCGCCATTTTGCATTTTCACCCAAAAATAAGTTGGGGTTTTCGAGGATAAAATTGCCATTACCAAATAAGGACGAGGACAAAATTGACATTCCGCGTTGCTATCAGTAGTTTGTGTGAGGCCAAACAAAAAACGTATAACTCATTAAGAAACCTTATCAGGGCAGCCAAAGCTCAATGTGAGATATGTCTATATCCACAATATCAAGGAAAGTCATATACAACAACCCTATCACACAAAGCCCTATCAGGGCAATCAAACGGACCCTTAGTGTTTTAAGGTACTGCCAAAAGCAATACGGATATTTCATAGAATAAAACAGATTTAGTTTTGAATTATTAGATTCAGATTTAGATCATCCAATGAGAATAATTGATACACCGGTGAAGAAACATAAAAAATTCACAATCTGCATCTCAAACAAAAAACAATGAATTTGGATACCAAACAAATGCACATAACGTTTTAATACCAACAAACAAAAGCCAGTAGTAAAAGATAGGTGTAAGTTGAAAGCATAGAACAAATGAAATAGGATGTGAAGATAATACGCCATCTGATCAACACACACAAAAGCAGAAAAATAGGAGTAACATTCTTCTTCATAACCTGTTTCTTTTAGCCCTCATAGTCTTCTTCAGCACCCTCTTCTTCATAGTCTTCTTCTTCATCCGCGGTCGCATCCTGATATTGCTGGTACTCTGCCACCAGATCGTTCATGTTACTCTCTGCTTCAGTAAACTCCATCTCGTCCATTCCTTCCCCGGTGTACCAATGCAAGAAAGCCTTGCGCCTAAACATGGCTGTGAACTGCTCGCTCACCCTGCGGAACATCTCCTGGATTGATGTTGAGTTCCCAACAAATGTCGACGACATCTTCAGTCCTGTGGGTGGAATATCACATACGCTGGACTTGACATTGTTTGGGATCCACTCAACAAAGTATGATGAGTTCTTGTTCTGCACATTAAGCATCTGTTCGTCCACCTCCTTGGTGCTCATTTTACCCCGGAACATGGCAGAGGCTGTCAAGTAGCGCCCGTGGCGAGGATCAGCAGCACACATCATATTCTTTGAGTCCCACATTTGTTGCGTTAGCTCAGGGACAGTTAGAGATATGTAATGCTGTGATCCACGGGAGGTGAGTGGAGCAAACCCCACCATGAAGAAGTGGAGACGTGGGAATGGAATCAAATTCACTGCCAGTTTTCTGAGATCGGAGTTCAGCTGACCAGGGAATCTCAAACAACATGTAACACCACTCATAGTTGCAGAGATCAAATGGTTCAAATCACCAACTGCAAAAATAAGACAAAAGAAAGATCATTCATCAGCTTTTACTCTGATATGTTCAATGCCTTACAATGTGTCACAATACTCACAACTTGGTGTACTGAGCTTCAAAGTCCTGAAACAGATATCATAGAGAGCCTCATTATCAAGGACCATGCATTCATCTGCATTCTCCACCAACTGGTGCACTGAGAGAGTAGCATTATATGGTTCAACAACAGTGTCTGAGACCTTTGGTGAAGGGAAAACAGAGAAAGTAAGCATCATTCTGTCTGGATACTCTTCTCTGATCTTTGAAATCAAGAGAGTTCCCATGCCAGAACCTGTGCCTCCTCCAAGTGAGTGACAAACCTGAAATCCTGGCAATAACAAAACCACCAAAGGTTTAGTCATAAGTTTTTGTAAAACAGAAATAAGGTAGTAAAAGTAAATTCACCTCAGTTTCAGGTAACATGAAAAACTATATACATCATCATTATGTTCACTTTACTTAAAGAATTATTGCATTAATTAATTGATACGAGTTTCTGAGTGCTACATGTAATCATTAAAATGATGAAGATGAAATGAAGCTCAAAAGTTTTGATGTTTTGCAAAAGTAGGAACCAAATAAAGTCCATACATATCTTCAATGAATGTTAACAATAATCATCAAGCATAGAAAGAATTTCTCATGAACAGTGACTGCTTTATTTAAAAAAGCAGTGACAGATTATATCTTTAATGTGTGCTGATTGACCTAAAATCCCAAAATATCAGTTTAATAAACCAAGTTAAAAAGACAAAAGGAGTTGAGACAAGAAAAAGGCAAGGACTCCACCAAGTTGGTGCAGCAGTTACACCACAATTAAGATAAGGGACCTACCAATTCCTCAAATTCATGGTTATCATATCATCATGTCACCGTACATAGATCTCACTGCCTTGGTACATTATACTCTATTTACATTACCATATCGAGCAACGCACAATGTGAATGAATCCAGGCATGTTCATTCAAAATGTACACAAAGCAGAAGTCACATTGACAGATCAACTATTTCCTGCCACATTACATTGCTAAATCAAGCCACATCGAATTGAATTCCAAGTAACAAACGCCTGATTTAAATCAACCGAAATAAGCATCTGAACTATGCTATAGAAAAATTGCATTCTCGAACTCACTAAACAAAACCTAATAATATTTGCTTATAAAACCGCAAAGACCACATCAAATAGATTAACCACGGAATCTACTTCCAAATAGCACAGAGTCAACACATTCACTACGAACACTGAGACACAACTAGACATACTAGGGCTAGAAGTCAACAAAATAGCAAAAAAAATACTTGAAAGCAATTTCAACAGATCAAGCAAAGCAGAGGACATAGCTAATCAACAGTCAATAGCCGAGAATTTGAAATGCATAAGTATGAAAGTGAAAGCAAAATCGAAACAACCTTGCAAGCAGTCGCAGTTCTCAGCTTCCTTCCTGACAACATCGAGGACGGAATCAATGAGCTCGGCGCCCTCAGTGTAATGCCCCTTAGCCCAATTGTTACCGGCGCCGGACTGGCCGAAGACAAAATTGTCGGGGCGGAAGATCTGGCCGTAGGGACCGGATCTGATGGAATCCATGGTGCCAGGCTCCAGATCCATGAGGACGGCGCGTGGAACGTACCTGCCGCCGGAAGCCTCATTGAAGTAGACATTGATCCGCTCCAACTGAGTATCGGACTCGGAGCCGTCGCCCTTGTACCTGCCGGTAGGATCGACGCCGTGCTCGTCGCAGATGACCTCCCAGAATTTGGAGCCGATCTGGTTGCCGCATTGGCCGCCCTGGATGTGCAGGATTTCTCTCATAGTGTGTGTGAGTTTACTGTGTCTGCGTGAAAGTGAGGGCAGTTGGTGATGGGATGGGGAAGTAGTGAAATGGGAGGGAGATATTTGAAGCAAGAGAGAGAGTGCCGATATTTTCTCTGCAGTGACTCAAATACGTGGTGCGAGCAGTTATGTGGGGAAGGCGTGATATTTAGAAGATGGGAACCGGAGGGGTGGGATGAATGCGGACAATCAAACCGCTGGCTGTGGGGCCCACGGCGGGGGAGATGGGATACTCTGTGTCTCGGCTGTACATTTGCGCCTGCTGACGGTGGGCTAGGGCATTCCATTTGACTTCTTTCTATTTGATGGGCCTCCCTCTACAATACAGAGGAATTTGTATCATTTCAAATCCCTATTCTTATCGAAGAGGAAGGAACGAGAAAAACCGAAGTATTCATATTCCTACTCAAATAAGAAATTCGCAGCGGTAGGTTTTTCGTTCTCCGTCCATTCGTACCAGCGGCAAAGACGAGCTCGTCCGCCGCTGCGAGCTGTCCGTCCGTGTCAGTGGCACGGCGGTGCTCTTAGCTAAGAGCACGTCCGTGCCGCTGAGCAGCCTTACGTGCCGTGTTCTGATTGGCCAACGGCTATGCCGTTGGCATATTCAATTTTTTTTTTAAATTCAAAATTTGTTTACAAAAATGTTTTTAAATAAAAAAAAATATTTTCCCAATTCCCAAAAAATTATATCCGTTTTGTACTCACTTTTAATTTATTTTTCAATTTTTTTTCCCAAAATTCACATTTTCATCTATAAATACCTCCATTTCAACACAAAAAAAATCACATTTCATCTATTCTATCATCTACATTCTCTCATCTTTTTTCTCATATTCTCTCATCTAAATTCCCACCACACTACACAATGTCCGGCTCCGGCGATCACCCCTCTGGCAATCGCGGTTGGAACCACAATTGGTTCGACTCCGATGCCCTAGTCCGGAAGCGCAATTTACAGCCCCTCCTCAAACCCAAGGTTCGCAATTTTCGGGTGGCTACCGTCCTTACCCGGTGGACGAGCAAAACCCGAATCGGGAGGGAACAACAGCTCTACTCCTACTCCTACATCTATTCCTAATCCTACTCGTGGCACCCGCACCCCGTACACTCCGGGTGAGATGATGGCGATGTTCAAAGCATACTTGGCAGTCCCCGAAGATCCGGACGTTGGCACGAACCAAACCGGGGATACGTATTGGTGGCGCATCACTCGTCTTTACAATGAAACCCGGCCGGGGGGAACCATCTATCGCAATGATAGTATGGTTCGCAATTACAGATGCAACGAGGCAATCGGTAAGTTCCAGGGGTACTTCCAACAGGAAGAGCGGGCGGCGGGGAGCGGCAAGAGCGAGCTCGACATCATCAGTGCCGCCTTGGCACGACCTACCAAAGCTTGGAGTTCAAAGCGTTCAAGTACCTCGCTTGTTGGCAGGATGGGAGCCTACATCCGAAGTATAGGGGCGGCGTAGTAGCATCCTCCTCCAGCTCCTATAACTTAAGCCCGGTCGAGGCCGGTAGCCCTATCCGATTGCGCCTCCGATGATGTGGCTGCCCAGCTTGCCGGAACTAACTTAGGTAGCCCCGATGTTGGCTCCCGAGCAGTTCCCGTCGGACCGCAAGGAAAGAAGAAGGCGACGACCACCCGCCGTCGCGCCCACGACTCCATCCGCCCCCGCTCCCGCTCCCTTTGTGTCTCCTCCAGCCCCCAAACAACTCGTTGTGGACCCTCTTGGGTCAACTCTATATGAACGATTTGTCTAAGATGACTCCGGAGCAACTTGCAACACATGAGGGAATGATCTGGGGTCTCAAGAGGCAATTGGGGATAGAGGACTAGTCTTCCATGTGTGTAATTTTTAATTTGTAGGATTTTAATTATGTACTCCCTCCGCCCCAGAGAAGTTGACACACTTTCCTTTTTAGTTTGTCCCACAAAAGATGTCACATTTCCCTTTTTGGAAAAAGTTCTCTCTCATATAAATATAAAAATTATATTTTCTCTCTCCATTTAACACACAAAACAAAACCTCCTAAAATCCCGTGCCATTTTTAAAGTGTGTCAACTTCTCTGGGACGGAGGGAGTATTTGTTTATTTTCTAGGATTTTAATTATGTATTTTTATTTTTTAAGATTTTAATTATGTAATTTTTATTTTTTAGGATTTTATTTATGTAATTTTTATTTTTTAATGTATTTTTATAATGTAGAAATATTTTTAGTCATTGAAGTATTTAAATTGAATAATAGAATGGTGGGACCCTTGAGCTTGTCCTTAGCTAAGAGCACGGATGTGGGTGTTGTGCTCTTAGCTAAGGACAAGAAGTAAAAGTGGGTCCGGGCTCTTAGCTAAGAGCACGGATATGGATGCTCTTATTTTCATTTTAAAATCAGTGAATATAAAATTAGTGGACTATAAAATTAAAATTCAAAAATTATGCTCTTTTATTTCTATGAAAAGTATGAACTCTTTCCTTTGAAAATCTATTTCTGAAAAATATGAACTTTTTAGTTTTAGAAACGCATTTCTCTCTAATGAGATTGGGCTCATTTTCCAATAAGAATACTCTACCAATTATGCATTAAAACTCGTACTAACAAAATATTCACACTTTTCAAGAAAGGAAATACGTATTACGATAAATACAAAATTCAAACCTTAAAATCATATTCATGAAAATAAAACAAAATTTTAATCATGCAAGGAACTAAAGCGCGTATGAATTAAAAAATCCCACTACTCGTGGCCGAATTTCGCCCAAATGAATGAGAGATAATTTGATATAAAGAATGATGGTGAATGAATGTGGGTATTTATAGATGATTTTTGGATAAAAATTAAAATAGATTAAAAAAATGAAAAAAAGGTAAAAAAAAATGGCTATATTTTTTGGAATCCGAATTTTTTTAATTTCTATCAGATTATTTTCGGTTTTTTATGAATTTAAAAAAAAAAAAAATTAATAGAATAAAAACGAGTTCAGTCGCGCATTGGGTGATTGGGCATCACCGCCCAATCAGGAGGCGCCGCATCAGCCTGCTATTCGGCACGGCGGTGCTATTCGGCAAGAGCACGTCCGTGCCATCGGCAAGAGCACAGCGGGTGCTCTTCCACAAGAGCACCGCTGCGGATGCTCTTAAACACTATGAACACTTGATAATTGCAAACTGTGCATGTAGAATGCCAAATGCTCATTCCATGTGTTTATGTGTCAAATACTACTTCTACGCAAAATTAACTTTTCTAGGTTAGTTACACGCAGATCCAGGTTTCTTCAAAGCTTCAAAATCTAACCAATCATTTTTATTTTAATAAATTTTTTTTCTCGCTCAAAATCTATGATTTTAATTTTATTATAAAAACACTAAATAAATGTGCATTAGAAGAAAATCGGAAAGATAAAAGCTAATTATTGTATATATTATGACAAAACAACATGCATTTGAAGAGAATTGAAATCTATTAAAATATCAAAAAACAAAAATAATAAAGATAAAAAAAGCGTCCAATTTTTCGATAAATAAACAGAAAAAATGACGTGTGTGAATTGTGTTGGTTTTATATCCAATAGAAAATTTTTCAAAAATAAAAATAAAAAGATAAAAAAATATAAAATACATTTGATTGAAAAACAGAAATATAAATATATAAGTATCATATTAAAAATATTCCTCCGTCCTCTTCTACATTATTCTCCTTTTACTTTATTATTTCTCTACTCTAACTTTTTATTATCATTTTTAAAAAAACAAGTGTAGAAAAGTCAAAGTGACTTCTAATGTGGGACGGAGGGAATACAAGATTTAAGAATATAGTACAATATAAAATATGTTCGAAAGGCGCTGGGTGAAGAGAATCGAACCCAGGTTTCCACTGTGAGAGGTCGAGATATATACCACTGAACCAACGATCACAAGTTGATTTGTTGATTTGGGGGTAAAGTTGATGGGGACGGAGGGAGTATTTTTTATACTAAAGTCAATGACTTTTGGAGTGACATACAAATTTGCAAAAGATTATGAACTTTCAACTTACAAATCATACATAATTTATAAATCAACAGGACAATCGAGAAAAATATCAAAATTATGTTATACTACTAACTATTGATGTTTAGGCCAAAGGACGTATGTGTTACTTGTATTTAGTGTAGTATCTAGAATAAAAAGAGAGTGAATTCAACATGAAGGAAGAGATAGAATTGAACCTAGTAGCATAAGATACTATGCTCTTCCTTTCTTTGGCCTTTTAGTACTAACAAAATCATCATCCGAGTCTTCATCAGAGTCGTTGCTCTTTCCTTTCCTCGACTGCTTCTTCGGATTCGTACCCGGTGTCTTCTTCTGAGCCGAAACAGCGATGCTTGATGATTTCTTGGTAACAGTAACACCTTCAGCTTTCTTCTTGACAGTGACAACGGTTTTCATTGGTGAACTGAGCTTCTGCTGTTGTGCCTTCTTCTGTTTTCTGTCAAAGACCTTTTTTGCTTTCTCCTTTGGAAGCAAACCACACTCCATCATCCTACACCAACATAAATTAAATGTAACTACATGATTGTTCTAATTGGGATTTGGGAAACAGATTCAAGAACAGGAACACAACTAACTGCAATAACTTTTCCAACCCCGAATGAAGGTCAGTCCACTTTGGAATTGATGCAGTATAAAGGCAAGCACCAACATTAGACCACCGGATCAAGCAATGGAGTTTATTATTCTACTGATTCCACGTGAAACAGTAAGCAGTAAGACACCTAGAATTAAGTTAACAAAAGATACACTATTCGAGTGGAGTTGGACCATAAGTAGCAGAAGAGTGATTTGGAAGCTCTAATGATATGGATCATCTAGCAAATCAAAATTGCTGGAGGTATGCAAAAATCTCAGTGAAAGACATTTCTACTTATCATCAAGCAGTAATATTTGATGTAGTTTGACAAACAGTTAAGCGATAGAAAGCTAAATGGACTAACATACAAAAACACATCATTAATCGTCTATCAAAAAGTAAATCCCCTGTTAACACTTTCTTCATATGCAATACATTCGTAAATCATAAAAAAATATGGTTCACCATAGGCATCTGAACTGAAGAAAAAAGATACTCATGCACTAGAATCTCAGACATAGAAATTGTCGTGCAGAGCATTTAAAAGACGGTTAATATTGAGACGCGTGATATATTGATAGTTTAGATTAACTAAATAGCCAAGCTCAATGTTGAAGCAAAGTAATTTCGGAGGTCAATATTTTGTTGAAATATCAGCACACGTCTCTTCCAGTCTAGGATAGCGCAATTGGCATAACACAGGCTGCAGCTCTAACCAAATTCAATCGCGCAATCGCCTCTGCTTCTTCCAATCTTACTATATGGGATTGGAAGAACCAGTTCAAACACAATGAGCAGTGTATAAAATATCTTAAGACATCCCTTTCTAGCAACAATAAGGGTAAACTAGCTTAGCATCAAAGTCCAATTCCACCCAAAGGCAATTTATCTGTTCCTCCTCGTTGCCGAGAAAGTCAAATAAGCGGTGACTACTGACTAGTACTATAAATGATCCACAATGGTGCGGTGCTGGTTCATTAGAGGTGTAGAGAATCTATTTCTACAAAGCTAAATAAGAAGAGCATAATTTGTATGTATTGCATTAATTCACATAAAATTTGGGGAAAGAGAAGGCATACCATATTGCAGCCATCTCACTAGCTGGCACCTGATTGTACAGAGTCTCATAGAAAATTCTCAATGGCTCTCTCTGAATCCAAAATTCACAACAAATTCATCAATTTTAGAGACACAATAACAGAATCAAGCATTATATATAAATTACAAAACTCACTTCCTCAGGAGGATCCCTCTTTTGACCAGGCAAATCGAATACTTTCTTCTCCCTCTTCTTACTCTCACCGCCTTTGGATCCCTTCTTCGCCACTTCCTCTTCCTTCTTCCTCTTCTTCTGCCCCTACACACAAAAATCACAGCAACTACATTAAACCATAGCGCAATTATAGATTACGAGGAATTGAACCGAAGCCGCGAAAATTAACCTTAGGGGGAGGTTTGTTTATAGCGGGCTCTTTGAAATCTTCATCAACCTCCTCTTTTTTCAGTTTGCTTTGCTGCTCTTTCCTGGCATTGGTGGTGCTGAGCGATTTTTTCCTGCGATTAGCGAATGCGGAGGCTAAGCTCTCGTCGTCATCGTCGTCTTCTTCGACTTGTTCTTTCTTCACCCTTTTCGAATCTTCTTCAGGCATTTTCGCCAGCTTTCCAAGTAATTTGAAATGAAAATTGGATACTTTTGGTGGAATTGTTTTTGATGAATACTTTCTGGGTAAATTAAAGTAGGGTGTGAGGATGAAATGGGATGGTTATCAGTATTCTTATATATGTTCTATAAAAACTAGAGAGATTTCGCACTCAATTCGCATGCCCTTTCAAAGTTTGGGATTGAATTTGCTACCTTTCGAAACATGAGTTCTTTCAGAATAACATGAGATCTTTCAGAATAAGGGATTTTAAAACTTTTATCTATTTTTCCATTTTTTTTTTTTATTATTTCTTAAACAATATTTACCAAATGACAGAAGAACACCACAATTTGATATTTTTCACCACAGTACACCAGAAATTTCAAAAAAAATGATTAATTTCGCTGATCTTTCAAAATTTGACATTAAATGAACTGACCTTTCATTTATGACATCGAAGATGCGAAATTTTCAAAATAAGAGATTTTTTAACTTTTACACTTTTTTCTATGATTATTTTCCTCACAGACTCTATGCAATGACCAAACTACCCAAATAACATTTTAACACCCAATTCTGAAATTGTAATAGAGAGGTTTTTGATGTAGCACGCATCTAGGCCTGCCTATTCGGCCGGTTCCGGTTCTAAACCGGATCGATTGATGGATTTCAATTTTTCATAAATCCAAGAATCGGAACCGAGACCGGAACCAGGAACGATGTATAATTTTAATCCAAATTTGTTTTATAATTTTAAATAATTCAATACTAATAAAGTAATAATCAATCATTTAAAAAATAACAAATAATACCTGAAATTCAAATAAATACATGAAAAAATGTATGCCAACAATACAATAATATTCATAAATAGGTAAGAGGATGCTAAGTGTAGTAGGGTGGACTAGTTTGTGTTGACAATTCTTTTATAAAATAAGGAGTTCTAAAATTTAGCATTTTTTTTAAAGGAATTTTAAAATTGAATTCTATTTCCTCTTTTTTTTGCTAAATAAATATTCGATAGAATTTGTGTTAGGTTTGGTATACTGAAAAGCATGTTTCGAGCAAGTTTCGCTCGAATAGAATCTTGCTTGTATACGTAAAACTCTATAATCTATTTTTAACCCGATTCAGTATTATTCGAGCAGTTTTGCATGAATAGAATCAGTATATTATTACATTGTGTTTGCTTGTGCATTTATAAGATGTTTTATAAACATTTAAATGTATAAGAAGCAAACAAAGTCTAAGTCTTTTGCTTAGTAGACCGGTTGTGGGCGGCGTCCACTTTAAGGTAACACGGTCAGATCTATGCAATGCTTTGCAAAAGAAAAAGAAGAATTTCACAACCTAGATAGGCTTAGACTACCTATCGTGAAAGGTTGCAATGTCAGTCCGCATATTTCTAAGCCTTACTGAAATAAGATGACATTAGTGTGGTATAGAACTGAACGGATCTAACAACAAGACATGTCTTTATGCTATCTACTGAAGGACTAGGTCTTGATAAAATACTATTTCTTAATCTACATATGTTAGCATTGAGCATACGGTATTGATTATGCACTACTTTGACTTATCAAATGGTGCGGGTTTTTCGCAACCCAATAATCCCGATATATTGGGTAGTGGTGATTAATATCTAGCGGTGCTAGGATTGCTATTATGTTGAAACGTGCGCGATGTGAGTCTCGTTTGATAATGTCCTCAAGAGGAGCTCGAACAAGGTTTTATTATTCGGAAAACTGGTCAGTTGAAGTTTTATCGCTCTATGAATAATAAATAAATATTGCTTGCTAAGTCCACTCTGGAATTAATAAGATGTTAATTAATTAAGTCCATAGCAGACATTAATTAATTAATGGACATTTATATCTTAAGCATGGGAAATAAATAATAAACAAAGTGGAAACCCGGATTACTTGTAATTTCGGATTTGGATGGGGAGAGTTCAATATTACTTCTGTAGTGGCTGCTCGTAATATTCCAATATAAGCTTGTATTAAATTGTGGGTTCAATTTAATTAGTAAAAAGCTAATTGGGGGAGCCCATATCCAAAACCTTCCATAGATCCATGTCTGGGCCCGAAAAGGAACTTAATATAAATAGGAGAATAAAGGAGACAGAAATCATTCATTATTATTACTCATATTTTTCGTCTCCCTCTACTTAGAGGAGTTCGAATTTCTCTCCTACTTGGAGAAAGATTTCTTCTGTCTTTTTTATTCGAGTCCTAGTATTTTGATAAGATCAGCCCACCCTGATATCGAGATACAGTTCGGGAACCAGAGAGAAGATCCGTGGTCTAGTATTGAAGATCATCGTGGAGAAGGCGCGAGCATTCGACGATTCTTTGGAGAATCAATTCGGTAACTCTAAACCGTAGGATTCATGTTTTAGGATTTACTTTTTTTGAGTATGAATTATTTGCGTTCTAGCATGCAATTATCTGTTTAACATGTGAATTGATTAATCGCATAATCGGTCAAATAGATCCTTGTCCGATTTATTTGTTTTGTACAAGTCTTCCGCTGTGCAAGGGGCACCAAACCCCATCAATTTGCAATACTAATTGATCTTGTTGTGACTTTTAGGTTTAATACGGAATAGTTAATAAATCATTCACAAACAAGTTAAAATCGTATAATACATAAATTTGTTATAAAGTTAAATTTCTATCATATGGAATGATATTGTATTTATATACTCCCCCCGTCTCATTAAATATGCAACATTTACTTTTCGGCACATGATTTTATGTAGTGTTGTTTTATGAGTTAATTAATAAATAAAGAGAGAGTAAAGTAAGAGAGTAAAGTAAGATAAAAGAAAAGGTAGAGAGAGTATTGTTTCCATTTTTAGAAACGTTTCATTTTAATGTGACAAACCAAAAAGAAAAACGTTTCATTTCTAATGGGACAGAGGGAGTAGTTCTTTTGGAAATTATAAACAAACTTATGATGTTCTACTCATAGTAGTTAGTTCAAAAAAAATGAATTGGAAAATAATTATAAATTCAAAACATCACAGTTAAAATATTTTAAATGATTTAGAAAACAGAGCTTGCAAATTTAACTTTGTTTAAATCTTAAAATCACTCAATGTTTTAATTTATTTTATTTCAATTCAATTACGTTAGATTTATTAGTATATTAAATTATATAAAAATATAAAATTGAATTGTAATCTAATTCTCCGTTAGGAACCGGAACCGCTTTTATATAAAATAAAAAGTTGGAACCGATACTGGAACTGAAACCGGTTTTCCGGTTCCCAGTTCCCGATTCCTCAATTAATCGGCCGATTTCGGTTAACCGAGAACCATTTAAGCACCCCTGCACGCATTAGATATCTACTTATGTAAATATGTTGGTAGAAATTCTGAATAATTTTGTTTTAGTATATGAATACTCTACTGGGCTTTCTAAGCTCTTCTCCCTCCCTACAGTTAAGCTATAGATTTTGACATTAGAGAAGCGCAGCAGCTGCATCTTCAGCGAGGCATTAGTGGTTTGAGAAAGTTTAGAAAGTGTATCTGGTATGAAGCTTTGGATAGTCCATTTCCACTACAATGTTCTAATTTGATAAATTTTTCGTAATGTGTTTTTGTTTGAGTTTCCGCAATTCCAATTGATGATGTCATTATGCGGTGGACTTTTACCTATCGAGTAAAGGGTTTTACAACGCGCGCTTAAGTAGAAATGGATGGAAAATGTAAGAAAAAGGAAAGAGTTTCATGTCATTTCTATTTGTTTGGTAGTATGATTTATTATTAACTCAACGCTTCTGCAGCTTATCATAATGAGTATATTATGTGTATCGCAATAACGTGAAAGTGGAGAATAAAGCATTTCACATTATTGTATCAATATTTTATTGATCTCACTAATGGTGGCATTAGTTGTTCATATTTGAAGTTTGGAATTCTCAATTGATTGTCTTGTTTCAACACTGAATACCAAATAATTTGGTTGTCTTCTTTCCTTCAAGACTTAATCATGGCAGCTTATGGAGCTCTGGTTTCTCTTATGCATATTATAGACACCCTTGAGAAACATCCTCACCCTCCCATTTCTATCCACAAAACACAACTTCAATCCCTCACTCAAAACATCACCTTCTTCCAAAATTTTCTTGATGGTCATATTTCCCATGTTGGCGATTACCATGACGAAGCTGATCCGTTGGAGCGTCGCATTGCTGATGCAGTTTATGCAGCTGAGGATGTTATTGAATCCCAAATCGTGCTTAAAATTGGCCCACGATCGAACAAAGTCAGACGATTCAAACTACACGGACGACCCACAAATAAAGAGGAATTCTATCACAAGTTAGAAATGAATCTGATCAAGAATGAAGTCACGGAGACTACTGCAACTGTTGCTCAGCTGCAACAAGCCATGGAGACTTTAGCTGTTGCTCCACTGCAGCAAACCTCAACGTCATCTTCCACTGTGAAGGACGTGGACACTATGTGGTGGGCTTCGACCAAGTGTTCGATGAAGTCCTGGATAAGCTGGCTGGATATCAAAGCAAACGCGAAATCATCCCCATCGTGGGTATGGGAGGGATTGGTAAGACCACTCTTACCAAAAAACTATTTGTCAATGCACTTGTTAAGGAGGATTTTCATATTCGTGCTTGGACTACAATTTCTCAAACCTATAACGTTAGAGAAATACTCAGAGAAGTTCTTTTGCAAGCAAGTGGAGAGTCGAGTGATTTGAGTGAGAACGATTTGGGAAATAAGTTGTACAAGTATTTATCAGGCAGGAGGTATCTCGTTATAATGGATGATGATATGTGGAGCATAGAGGTGTGGGACAGAATCAAATTTTTCTTTCCCGATTACCAAAATAGGAGTCGAATTATTGTAACAACTAGGTTATCAAACTTGGGTTCTCAGTTGAATGAGTCTTACACAGTTGATATGCAATTTCTAGATGAGGTTAATAGTTGGGGATTGTTCTGTAAGATTGTGTTTGGGAAAGAAAGATGCCCTCTTGATTTGGAGGATATTGGAAGGAATATTGTAGCAAATTGTAAAGGGCTTCCTTTAACAATTGCTACAATAGGTGGTCTTTTGTCAAAATTTAAGTGCACTAGAGAATTTTGGAAGTGCATAGGGAAAAATTTAAAGTCAATTGTTACTAACAGTTCTGATGGATTTTGCTTGAAGATATTGAGGATGAGCTATATCTGTCTGCCAAACTATTTGAAGCCATGTTTTTCGTATATGGGTATCTTTGAGGAAGATCATAATATACGTGTGTCAATGCTTGAGAAGCTATGGGTTTCAGAAGGATTTTTGAAACCGAGGAGTGGGAAATGTTTGGAAACCATTGCGAAAGAGTGCTTTAATGAGTTGGTTGATAGAAATCTCGTTTTAGTTGATGAGTTGGGACTCAGTGGAAATGTGAAGTATTGTAAAATTCATGATTTGTTGAGAGATTTGTGTTTAAAAGAAGTTGAAAGGGAAAGGTTTCATCATGTCATAAGAGATTCTCCTCTCACCATAAATACCGAACGTCGGGTTGTTTTTTCTGTCAAATCTGAAAGGTTGTTAACAACGGAAGTCTTGGGATCTTTGTCACATGCTCGTTCCATATTACTGTTTGTCCATTGCCTCTATCAAATCCCTCCAGAAGTCCGACTGCCTCACAATCTTAGATTGTTAAGGACATTCAAAGTTTATGATGAAGTTACTAGTAGTGGTTCTTATATCCTAGACAATGTGTTTGAATTGGTGAACTCACGGTATCTTGCTGTTAGAGTTCATGACAAGTCCAAATTTCCATCTTCGATTGATAAGCTTTGGAATCTGCACACGTTGATTATTCATTCGCGGGAGCATCTTGATGCACCGAGTGAAATTTGGAAATTGCATCAACTTCGGTATCTTGAGAGTCATCAATTGATTCTCCCAAATCCTCCTAGTAGCAACAGTGGCATTGTCATCAAAGGAGTGTTGAATTTGTTTTTAAATGAGGAGGTTGTTAAAAGAATTCCCAATGTGACGAAATTGCATCTAGAGTACGACGTCGAAGAAAGGAAGAAAGAAAATAGTCTTAGCCATCTTGAGTGTTTGAGTAAATTGGAAAACTTCCACTGCTCCACTAGCTACGGATGTGATTTCTATTTGCAGAGGATTAGTTTCCCACACTCCCTCAAGAAGTTGTATGTTAGTGGCTCTATTGGTCTGGAGTTGGAAGGCCTAATGCCAAACATTGGTTCATTGCCCCTTCTTGAGAAGCTTGTATTAAAAGCTGGTAGCTTCTGTTCAGGTAAGTGGGAAACGACTGAAGGTCAGTTCCCAAACCTCAAGTTTCTTAAACTGGATTGTACAATTAATCTTGAAGATTGGATTGTGTCAGACAACTCCCATTTTCCACTTCTGCAGAAGCTTCATCTATGCCATTTAAGCCGACTTAAGGAGATCCCATTAGAAATCGGAGAAATAGCAACACTGAGATCAATTTCTTTGGTACATTGCAGTGGATCAGCGGTGGTGTCAGCTAAAAGGATAGTAGATGAACAAGAGGATTTACACGAGACCAACTCGACCTTCATGTTCGAGTTGAAATTTTCAGTACTCAAGAAGAACTGAAGAGATTGGCAAGTGCCAACTTTGAAGTTTGTTATACACCCCCCGTCTCATAGTAGATGTCACACTTGGAAGATGACACATGATTTTAGGAGATGTTATTTTGTGTGTTAAGTGATGAGAGAAAATATAATTTTATAATTGATGTGAGAGGGAACTTTTTCTAAAAGAGGAAATGTGACATCTTTTGTGGGACAAACTAAAAAGGAAAGTATGACATCTACTATGGACGGAGCTTGTGAAGTACTCCGTCCGCCTCCATGTCCATTATTGCTATAAATGGAATAGAGGCCCCACATTCGACTAACTCATTCCACTCACATATCAGTTCCTTGTATTGTTAGTTGTTACATATGTTCTATTGTAAGATTAAGCACCAGTATTTCAGTATTTGCGTTTCTATATACTCACTCCCTCTGTATGCAATTCAATGTTATTTGGATTTTCAGCTTGATCATTTACGTCGAACTAATCATCTTCACACTCTTGATTATTTATTAAAAATAATATTACTAAATATACACATCGAGCACACATATATTTCAATATCATGGGTTGTTGAATGTTTTAAACATAAGAATATGATATGATGCATCTCTAGGTTAAAAGTACAATTTTAAATTTAAAAAACTAAAATGAAATATAAATATCTTGATCAATTTTAAAGAAGTGATATATTTCTATACCTTGATAGAAATAATAGCACAAGCAACAAGTGGAAGACACTATTGTAGTATGAAAATTTAAGTAATTACACAGTAAAAATATATATACAGACAGCTGCTAGATACAAGTACTTTGGAGAAGATTAATTCTTCAATTTGGGAATTAACAACAACTACCTCCCTGCAAACCACTTCCCTTCAAGTGAGACATGAGAAAAGAAAGGAGGCTTTGGATTCGAACATCATTTTCTGTAAGAGAATCGCACAGCCTGAATGTGGCGAGACCATAGGCCGTACGGGCATTCAAGACACGCCAAAATGTACCTCAGGCGAAACTCCCACTCACTTCGACATTCAAGTTTCAGTCCTTCATAAGTTGTTCAGTTTATGTTAGAGATTTAACCATCAGTTCTCCAGGAGGTTTGCTAGACTTCACTATGGTA
The DNA here is from genome assembly GCF_023119035.1 of Salvia hispanica. NCBI lineage: Eukaryota > Viridiplantae > Streptophyta > Magnoliopsida > Lamiales > Lamiaceae > Salvia > Salvia hispanica. The sequence goes on along the minus strand of NC_062966.1, from coordinate 2,513,863 downwards.
GAATATTCTGGTCATGTTGAAACGGATTACGTGACAGAGAAACACACATACTTGCTAAATGTCAGGTGTTTGCTAAGCCGATCTTTAAGTGGAAAAGATAGGCGTATCAAACATCAACCGCTTCCTAGGTGCCTTTCCTCCAGTTGACTTATGAGCACCTGGCTTTGTACGAGTCGTCTGCAATAAAATGTGACACGTTATTGCATTGAAAACCATCACTATTAGATGCGGTAAGAAACCTCGGTACTTAACTGAGATATACTTCAAAGTCAAAAGAGATTTCATACAATCCTTGCAGAAAGTTAAGCAAATCTGGGAAACGAATATATGAAAAGAAAAGGATTCAAACAAGGGACACCACATATCACAAAGGAATGGTTACAGGTTTCAGAAGATGTTACTAGTCTACTAATTCAAATGGTTTATATCGATGAAAGTAAGACTCCACAGAGAGTAGGAGTTTCTCATGACAACCATTCGTATTTATCACGCAGAACCTACTGCGCTTGAAAGTTATGCACTTGTCCACCAAAACCAAAAGGAAAGAATCATTCTTCAGTAATAATTAGGTTCTCCGCAACCAAAATAAGAGCGCATAGCAGCAACATTAGGTAACTGGGACCCAATATCATACTCAGAAAAAAACGCTTTAAGATTTTGAAACATTTAGTCATTTCCAGGCATTTGATTAGTTTCAAAAAATAGAAGCACAAAAAACTTATCCATGTTGTGATGCTCAGCCAAAGGAACCAGCATTCATCATTATATCATGGCATTATAGAGTGAACTGTCAGATCTCACTCATGATACTAAAGAACGACATGCTTGCAATCTCTTTGATCAAGTTTCTAATACATTTGCATTTAGTTATATGCTATGCAAGACACATAGTAATATGTTTGCAGCAAAAAGGGTTTGATCCTTTGTATACCTTCTTAGTGGTTTGTGAAGAATCTGATTCATTCCTCCCTTTTCCAGTGCTTCCACGAGTGATGCTACTTTTCTTGCCTCGCATGGAAGATGGTACAGCATCACCCTTAGAGGGACGCAGTAACGTTGAAGCTGACCTTGATCTGGAATTTAAGGCTTCGATTTCTTTCCTAAGTTTGACAATTTCCTCATTCTTTTTAATTGATTCAGATTCCATCGTAGTGATACTGGCCTTTAACTTCTCATTTGATATTTGTAACTCATCGGCCTTGCTTACAAGAATCTGAGCCTTTTCATTTGCTTTCTTAGCTTCATCACGCTCCTTTCTCAATTTTTCAGTGAGGCTGGTCTCCATTTGCTCATACTGATTCCACAATACCTCCTTCTCTGCCAAGAGAGCTGAAATCTCAGAGTTCTTCGCCACTTTAGATTTTTCAAGTTCTTTTTTCAGCATCCTCACCTCATCTTGAAGTGCCACCTTGTTTAGCGAGTTTCCACCTTTATTGCTAATATCGCTCGATACACCCTGCACATTGCAAGAAAATATTGAACAAAAAGAACATATGCATTCATTTATATAACGGGAAAACCATCAAGCGTGCAAAGTGTATAGAACATACACTAGGCCCTGAACACTTGTGCACAAGATAGTCACACCATTCTCTGAAGTCAGCTGCCTCATTCTCAGCATTCTCTGCATTCCACAGAGAAGCAATGCTTACATAAGATAAAAATGCATTGCAACTTGCAATAAGAAGTGAAAATTGGAAAGTGAAAGAAAAGAAATCAAATTTGAAGCATGATAGATAACATGATCCTTGATCATATGTGTAACAATTATTCCATGTTTTTTCAATAAACAAAATCTATAAGTCTATGCAATTTATAGTATAAATCAATATAATCATCAAAAGTGTAACATCCCTGGATAAATTCCCAAAACACAAACATATCAAATTAAAAATAAATCAAAAAGGTAAATCCTCGTGGAACCAGAAAAACTGACCATATCTATGCTTAAAAATGATGGATTCCCTTTCCTTGAAACCGAGATTTAATTCTGCTTTGAAAGAATTAACTTTCTGCTCCATTTTCATCTACATTAATTGTAATCCCCAATTACTGGCAGTTGACGCAAAAACCCTATTGCTACGACAGTATACATGGATTTAATTGGAGATAGTTTTACCTTATAAATGAATTCGTGCAAGTATTTAATTCGTTCTTCAAGAATCAGCCTCTCGTTCTGCAGATTCTGGGAGAGTTTAACCAAGGCGTTGAAAATTTTATCCCATTTTTGTTCGCGATTGGAAGCTTTTTGGAGGGGAATGCGTTTCCCCATCTAAGTGAGTGGAATCGTAAGAATGCAAGCCGTTGAGTTGGTGAAAAATATAGCAGGAAGTTTGGTTTCATAGCATTATGATTTATGAGAATGGGAAGAAGTGTGGAGTAGTGGAGAAACAGAGGCCAACGGTCCAAATTTAAATTGAAACACAAAAACAAACATTAATAATAATTTCAAAAGGTGGAATTTATTCACATCATACTAGCTAATTAATGAGACATTAACTTTTTTTAATGAAATAAATGAATAATTTCAAAATATGATATGCTAATTGATTTAGACTTCCCATAGTAGCCATACATACACTTATTCCCTCGTCCCGCATTAACAGTCCCATTAACTTTTCTATCATCTTTTTGTAAAAATGATAAAAAATAATTAAAAAAGAGAAATGGTAAATTAAAAGAAAGAATAATATAGAGAATAGTGTTATCTATATTATTATCTCTCTTATTTTACCATTTCTCCACTTTAATTATTTTTTATTATTTTTATATAAAGAGGATAGAAAATTCAATAGAACTGCTAAAGCGGAACGGAGGGAGTACTTTTTATAAGTATACATACTTTATGTTTCAATATAACATAGTAGGAGTAATAATTAATGATATGCAGGTAAAACAAGAACTAAACTATATAATTATTCAATAACTAATGTGCGACGAACAAATTTAAGCTATGGATGCTTGGGTATTTTATATATAAAAAAAATAAAAGTAACAAATTTAAGTCATGATCATATTTATTTAAGAGTAAAGGCCAAAATTAATCATGGGCATATGATCATTTTACGTTTTTGGTCCTAAACATTATCTTTTGGATTTTTTGATCCTGAACATATGAAAATTTAATCATTTTGGTCCTCCGTCAACATTTCCGTTAAAAATTAACGGTCAATGGCTTTAATCCCGATTTTAACTAAATTAAGCTTTTAATTCTGATTTTTTACTCCCTAATTAATTCCTTAATTATTTTAATAAATAATATGAAAAAATAAAAAGAAAATAGTTGACCTGCGCCCTCTCCCTCCTCCACTCCCCCGCCGACCTGACCTCCGCCGCCCTCTCCACCACCGCATTCCTCATCGACGCCGACTCTGGCGACCGCCTCATCACCGCATTGAACGACATTACCGCCAGCATCAGGCAGTACCCGATCGCCGAATTGACTCCGAAGAGAACCGCTCCGGCGATCTGGTAGGGCCCCCAGCGGCGGCAGCCGAGCTTGTTGAGGAGAGGAGCCTCGGCGGCGGAGGAAGGAGGGGGTTTGGCGACAGAGAGGAGCTTTAATCGGAGGCGGCGCTCCTCCATGTACTGGTAGAAGGTGCCGAAGAGGAAGAGGGCGAAGAGAGAGAGGAAGTAGCCCGGCTAGGAATTGGTCTGCCATGAATCGAAGGGGATGGTGACGCTTCTGCCCCAGTAGAAGGTCATGTGCATCATCGTTGCAGATGGAGGAGGAATTTGGGGGTTTTTTTTTGTTGTTTTTTGGGGGGTTTTTTTTGTTGTTTATTGGGGAATTTGCAGCGTTTGAAGGTGAGATTGATTTCGTGTAGTTGGTAAGGCGATCGAGGGTTAGCTGAGCTGGATTTGCTGCGCGAGCTCGTGCGTGGAGGCGAGCGGGTTGGAAGGAGAGATTGCGACGCCGAGGGAGAGGAGGGAGAAGTAGAGGACGGGGAGAGGACGAAAGCGACGTCGTTTTTGGAGATGAGTGAAGTGAGGGGAGGAGGAGAGGGAGGTGGCGTGCTGGAGGAAGATGGAGTAGGTGAGGCGGTCGCCGGAGTCTGCGTCGATGAGGAATACGGTGGTGGAGAGGGCGGCGGAGGTCAGGTTGGCGGGGGTGTGGAGGATGGAGAGGGCGCAGGTCAACTAGTTTCTTTTTATTTTTTCATATTATTTATTAAAATAATTAGGGAATTAATTAGGGTCATAGGGGTGGGAATACGGGTATCCGTGGATACCCGACCTGAAAAAACCGGGTACCCAAACCCAAAAATCATTGAGATGTCTATCCAAAGCCCCGATATATTTTCGGGTACTCCAATACCCGCTCCGGGTATAGTATCGGGTACCCAAATACCCGACTCTTTACAGTTGTTAATAACTAATAAAAAAATTCAAATTTTATATATTAAAATAAATATAGAAATATTTAAATTGACTAATACCTTTAATGTTTCATTTATTTTAAAGTATACAATTATATTTTTTGGGGATTGATTATGCAATATTTAAGTAAAATAATAAAAGTTACGCATTTAATATAACTGTAGAAGCAACCAATAATATAATTCAAAAGTCAAAATAATTAAATAAAATATAAAAACCATATAAGTTGGTTGTGCAACACGTAAAAGTCATTAAACAACTAAGCAAAACATAGAAGCATTCATTGCTAAACGCTTAAACCTAATTTAAAAAATGCATTTAAATAATATATTGGATATTCGGGTAATACCCGATACCCATTCGGGTTATCCAATACCCGATTTATCTCAAATTTCAATATCCAATCTCATACCCAATCCCATAAAATTGGATATTGGGTATCCAAAACCCTGTAGGTATCGGGTCCGGTATGGGTAAATCCAATACCCAATATCCGTATTCCCACCCCTAATTAGGGAGTAAAAAATTAGAATTAAAAGTTTAATTTGGTCAAAATCGGGATTAAAGTCGTTGACCGTTAGTTTTTAACGGAAATATTGACGGAGGACCAAAATGATCAAATTTCCATATGTTCAGGACCAAAAAATCTAAAAAATCATGTTTAGGACAAAAAACGTAAAATGATCATATGTTCAGGACCAATTTTGGCCTTTACTCTTTATTTAATGTCTCATATTTAGCATTTTTTTATAATAAGATTTGGTATGTTTGGTTATTTTTTTATAAAAAAAAATAAAACTAACAAATTTAAGTTATGATCATATTTATTATGTCTCTTTTTAGCATTTTCTATAATAAGAATGGTATGTTTGGGTACTTTTCATAAGCATAAAAAATACTAATAAAAAACTAAATTATATAATAATAAGAAGAAGAAGAAGAAAAAGAACACAGTGCCACTTAGGGGTGTCGAAACGGGTAGCGGGTATTGGGTACCCACACACCCGACCCGATACCCGTCGGGTGTCGGATACCCGCTACCCGACGGAAACGGGTAACGGGTCGGGATCGGGTAGTCATATTTTTGGTTTTGCGGGTATCGGGTATACCCGATGCCCGCTCGGGATACCCGACAATCCCGAAAATTATCTGATTATAATTTAATATTTTTCAATTTTTAATATTAATATAAATTTTAATTTATCCCAGCGAATGACTTTGATTTAAACCTATGTTTTTTTTTTCAATTTTCCTCTATTATGAGTAAAGCCTGTTTTTCCGCCTATAAAGACCAATATTATATATTCAATAACATATGTATTTTATTAATATATACTACAAGCTACACACATGTGCATTATACATACAGTATCATATATATACACATACTTACTAAATTGTGGAAGATAATGCAAATAATAATAATAATAAAATAGATTTTCAAAACAAAAAAATTCGGGTCGGGTCGGGTACCCGCCGTGTCGGGTGCGGGATACCCGACTCGGGTATCGGATAATACCCGACAAAGTGCGAGTCGGATATCAGGACAACAATTTCGGCCGAAATCGGGATCGGGTACCCGACTCGTCAGGTGCAGATATCCGTGAGTATCCGTTTTGACACCCCTAGTGCCACTGTCATAATTCTCAAACTAGTGGCACAGTGCGTGAAAACTGAAAAGATTATTTCAAACATATAATATATGTTTCTATTTAGTGATGTGTGTAGTTAATATTTATATAGAGGATAAGGAGATCCAAATTTTTGGATAATAACCAGTTAATAACGGTCATTTGTGTCATGTTAGCATCGTAATTTCCGTTCAATTATGTTAGTACAGGACAAAATTTCTTGTTTACACACAATTCTAATTAATTTTCGTTAATTTTTGTTTACACACAAAAATTCATTGAATTTTCGTTAATTTTTATTGTATGTTAATCTACACATCATAAACACTCAGAAATACACACTCAAACGATAATACATATTTCCAAAATTATTAAATTGAGTAAATTTTTTTCTTCATTTCCACTAACATACAAATGCACGTAAAGTATAATTTCACTTCAATTTTAACAAATAAAAAGTCGATTCATTTAAATGGAAATTCAAGACACTCCACGCAATGCAATTCTCACTGAAAATAATATTACATCTCAAATATATGACCTCAAATATATTTTATTTAATTATAGAAGTTTATTTATTTATTTTATTAATTATACTGTGTATGAAGAATAGTTTGTCTGAAGGAAGTGAGTGTTAGTTACTTAGCTCTGTGTTGATCACGCCATTAATCTAGCTAGTTGGTTGCTTACTTTTTCTCTTTCTTCTTCCCCACACATTTCGTGATCGCAACCGCAAATGTCGGTAATCTCCGCCACTTCCGCCGCCCCACCCCTCCATTTACCGCGATCGCCCCCACGCCCGAGACTCGCGATGATGGTGCGATCATCCAACGCAGTCTCGCCCGCTTCGATCCTCACCAAGCTGCGCAATGACTGCGCCACTCCCTTGCCTCTCCTGCGCCAAGTCTCCGCCGCCATGGCCGCCGACATGCGCGCCGGCCTGGCCGCCGACGGCGCCTCCGATCTCAAAATGATCCTCAGCTTCGTCGATTCCCTCCCCACCGGGTATGAATTTCATTTCCTATTACCTTGATTGAAGCCACATTCGATTCAATACGACTGCAATTATGCTGTAATTGTTGAAAATGCACATGTCTAGTGTGATCCTTAATTGATTTGGAATGGTAAATTGATGTGATTAAGGGATGAGAATGGATTATACTATGCTTTGGATCTCGGCGGTACCAATTTCCGAGTGATGAGAGTGCAATTGGGAGGGAACCAAGGTAGAGTGGTGGCCACTGAATTCGATCAAGTCACCATCCCTAAGGAGTTGTTGTTTGCTACTTCCGAGGTCGCTTCGTTGTTTTATTTATAGAGTAAAGGTCAATTTTGGTTTATCAAAATACAAATTTGGTCTAAAATATTCACTTTTTGAAAAATCGGTCCATAACAAATAAAATCCTTGTTATTGGAGTGGTCCTTTTTTGACGGAAATGTGCAATTAGCCTTGACCATTAGTTTTTTTATGGAACCGTAAAAAAAGGACCACTTCGTTGACATTTTCATTTGTTATGGACCAGTTTTTCAAAAAGTGAATGTTTTGGACCAAATTCGTATTTTGGTCATATGTTTAGTACCAAAATACTCTTAATTATATAATTATCTATGATCATGTTCTTTAGGAGCTTTTCGATTTCATAGCATCTAAGCTGGCGAAATTCGTTGAGAAGGAAGGCGGGAAGTTTGAGTTGTCCCAAGGAAGAACGAGGGAAGTGGGGTTTACTTTCTCTTTTGCAGTGAAACAGACGTCGATTAACTCTGGCGTTCTCATCAAGTGGACGAAAGGCTTTGCAGTCTCCGGAACTGTGAGTATTCATTTCTCTATTGGTCTAAATGAAGAAAGGTCGGTCTCACCTTGTTTTTACTGCTTTTCAGGAAGGGAGAGACGTAGTCGCCTGCTTGAATGAGGCTATGAGAAGGCAGGGCTTGAATATGAGAGTTTCTGCCTTGGTACATTGTCATTCGTGCTGTGACCTCGTTCGCAAACACTTGTGGCTTCTTGCTCATTGTTGGTGCGTTTTTTTGTATGGTGTTAAGTTAGGTCAATGATACTGTGGGAGCGTTAGCCGGAGCTAGATACTGGGACGACGATGTTATGGTCGCGGTCATTCTAGGAACGGGGACCAACGCCTCCTATGTGGAGTGCGTAGACAACATTCCCAAGCTGCGTGCCCCAAAATCAGCAGGTGGAACTACGGTATGTGGCTATATGTGCGTCTGTTGGTAATTCGTGATATCATTATGAATATGTGTTGTTGTTTAACCACTAGATTATAAACACTGAATGGGGGGCATTCTCGAGGGGTCTTCCCTTGACCGAGTTTGACAGAGAAATGGATGCTGCCAGCATCAATCCCGGGAAACAGGTAGCCAGCCAGCCCTGTTCACCTCCATATTTTATTTTTTTATTCTTTCGTAGTGTTACTGCTATGTGCATTTCCTGATTGATTATACAACGAAATTGGAAACAGATATTTGAGAAAACAATTTCTGGGATGTATCTTGGTGAGATTGTTAGACGAGTGTTGCACAGAATGGCCGAAGATGCTACATTATTCGGTGACTCCATACCAGAAAAGCTACAGATCCCATTTTCTCTCAGGTATACTAAAAAGGAATAAGAAAAGGTTACATTGTTCTATTGTTATCATGAATATTTTCAAATTAATTTTCCAGTAAGCAATAGTAATTTGCATTACTATAGCTTTATTCTCCGAATTTTCTTTATTTAGTTTGAGAAACCTGATTTAGAATTGTAACCTTAACTATACCTTGTAGGACACCAGACGTATGCACCATGCAACAGGACTCGTCTAAAGATCTTGAAGTCGTTGGATCAATCCTCTACGACGTGGCTGGGGTAGAACTCCATTTATGGCTCTACAATCAAAATTTTGATCATATATCATAGTTTGATCAATAATGAACCTATAACGAAAAACATCGAATTATGAAAAGCTATTATTAGTGATTGGTGCCACACTACTAATTTCCCAGCTGATATGTGCATATCCGTCAGGTGAATTCCAACTTGGAGTCGAGGAAGATAGTAGTAGACATATGTGAGACCATTACAAAACGTGGGGGGCGGTTGGCCGGGGCAGGAATCGTAGGGATTCTCCAGAAGATGGAGGGAGATTCAAAAGGTGCGGTGTTTGGTAAGAGAACGGTGGTGGCGATGGATGGAGGGTTATACGAGCATAATCCCGAGTACAGAGGGTACCTTCAAGATGCAGTGACAGAGATTTTAGGGCCGGAGGTATCGAAGAACATAATTGTACAACACTCTAAGGATGGATCTGGTATTGGAGCTGCTCTTTTGGCTGCTACTAATTCCATCTATCAGCATTGATTTTTGCAGCTCTATGGGCCCTTTGTTTTGTTAGCCACAATGATCAAGTGGTTGACAAAGACGTCCAACCTTCAAAATTTCTTATCTATTGAAATACTGCATTTTTATTGGCCTCTCTTTGCTGGTCTGGTACCAAATCATTTATATATGATGGGCAATAATATTGAGGAACATCAATAACTTTATGAGAAATATGACAAATAGGATTAAAATACAGTCTTTCATAGTTGAGTACTTTTGATAAATTCACTATTACATGAACTTGGTGTTATGAGAGAGGTAGCATTCAAATTTTGGTTTGTTTGGTTTTTTATGTTGAAAATAAATAAAATCGAGTTCGAGTTTTACAAAAATGAACCAAATCGAATTATCCTAATTTAGAATCAAAATTAAACCGAAAAAAAAAAACTGAGAATGTCTGCAAAAATGAAATGAATTATTTTGAGTGTTACTACAAATTGTCATTTTTATCTTCAATTTTACTTGCAAATAAATAAGGAAAATTTGTCATTTAAATCATAACTTTTGGTTGACTTCTAGTCAATCCCATAACTTATAAAAGTAACTAATTAAATCGCAACTTTTGTTCATTTGTGAATTGCCCATGCAATTATAATTTTGTATTTGCAAGTAAAATTGAACAATCCGAATTTCATGTGATTGGTTCGGGACGTTGATGTCATAGTTCAACTCGGTCATGCCTAAGAATACATGTACGATCCGTAAATGTTAGCCAGTGACTACTTAGAGGATGATTGTTGGATGTGTGCCTTTGTATCCACTGGTGAAGGCACTTCTCCATTCTAGAAAAATCGTGGCACTGCTCGTGCATGTTCAACAATCCTTGGGCAATATGCACACCCGGTCTTCTCAAATATGTATTGCAGAAGGCTTCGATGAGCCCACTACAAAAGGTTTTGAGGCACTCCTGCCTCATTTCTGTCGCGACGTGCATGCACTCATCGAATATGTTACCTCCTCCGTACACGAGGCCTTGAGTCCACGAGAGCGCTACATCAGTCCTTTCTACTATGACATTGCCTCTGACTTTTTGAGAGTTAACGAAGAAGAATAAATGAATTGGGATGAAGCTAGATATGCAAAATGATGTAAATATTTATGGAGAGAATTAATTTTTTTAAAGGTAAAAAAAAACCGAAATTGCTCTTGGAAATATATAAAATAAAAATATAGTAAGAACAAAATTCAACCAATAATGTAAAGGCAATTTAGTGCCATTGCTAAGTCATGTCATGTTATTACAAGATACAATCAGTTCAAAAAATATCAGAGCTGTTTGGTAACTCTTGTTTCAGTGTTCTGTCACTTAAAAGTAAATCTCCAGAAAATTTACAAGCCATGACAAGGAAATTTGCTGCAGATTTATCCAAGACTCAAGTTTCATATAATCTGAGGGGTCACAAGTCGTCAAGGTAAACAGAAAACGAACCGAAATGTGAAGAAATAATGAACAAATGATGATATATTTAGTAAGCATGTTGATAGTAACTTATCCATGTCAAAGGTGCATGTTTTCAGGTTGGAATACGGCTCCATTTCTCTCGAATCCCAAAGGAAGGTTGTGATGCCTTTTCAGAGGCAACGACGCGTTGATAGCTATTACCTGCTGTTGTGAAGGTGAGAGTTGTTGAAACTTGGAGCCCAGAGCAGCATGCAGATGTGGGAACAGAGAGTTCAGCACAGCTCCGTTTCTCCAGTCTGGAAGGCGAAGCTCACCACCTCCTCCCGTGTTATAATACTGTCCTGTTCTGTCTGTGAAACTGCTGCTATGATACTGAGAGAGCTGCAGCATCGATCAAGCATGAATTCTCTTGTCATTACTATCATCAATGGAACGATCCATAACCGAATTAAAATGACAATCAAGTTTGGAAATCGCAGCAAGTTACCTGTTGTGCTTGCGAGGAGGCTGACTTATAGTATGAAGATGAAGAATAACCATTCCGGGGGGGCAGTGAACAAAGTATCGGGGACTGGTTTCGTGACTGCATGTATGGCATATAGTACTGTTTAGGAGGATCGAGAAAACATCCTGCTCCGTTTGCACTCTCACTGGTGTCCAAACCACGAATCCCCATTCCCAAAGATAAAAAGTCATATCCCTTCAAAATTATAGCATTCAGATAAGAACCGGATTCTCATACAGATGGTATCAGCAAGGAACTCACCTGCTTTGCAGAGGTTTCAGAAGCCATCTGCTCATCTTGAATTGGCCTCTTATGCAGAAGGAAACCATTTTGGTCTTCAGATGAACCTTTTTCAGCAGCATCTATGTCTATGGCACTAAAATATGTGTCACCGTTTCTACCATTTATTCTCAGCATTTGGTTGTCTGAACCTCGACAAGTTGTTGGTTGAGTAGACTTCACTGGCAATCCTTCTTTTCTGTCTGATATTTGCAAGACTTTGATGAGACGACTTATGTAAACGTGTGCTGAACATCTCTTCCATGAGTTGTTCGATTCAGTAGCAACTCTAGTATGCTGAACCATTAAAAGGTGCTAATTAGCTTGTTGGGTTCAAACAAACCATTTCCAAATACTATCTTTAAGCATTGTACCTTTTCACTACTAATTTTGTGCTCAACGACATGAGGCTGAGAGGAAAAAATTGTGCCCTCAAACAAGCGGCGCGTCTCAGAACTTGCGGCTTGCATTGCAGACAAGTTGGGTGATGGAAACAAATCTGTATTTAGAAAGCATACATACCCCATAAATATACAAACAAGTACTACACAATACTACATGCACCTAAAACTAATGAGAAAGTTCGTTACCATTATATTTGTTTTTGCCATACTGCAATCCAGAAGCTGTGACCTGAAAGGTTCGAGAACATCGTTTTAGAAACACATATTTAGATGTAAGATACTACCGTAAATTAAATATTGAGCATGCCTGATCAAAGTGAATTTTGTCTTCATGACTTTGAATGGTGCCATGTATGGATACTAGTGGTCTGCAAGATAAATAACTTTGTAAGAATAAAATAGCTAAACTAATAATGGCGTGAAGAAATATTTTACTTCACCTTAAAGTGGATCTCGGACATGAATCTGATTTGCATCCATAAGCATCGGGGGTCGCTGCCTGCTTGCAAGAAAAAAAAGGCACAGGTTGTCGAGCTTCTAATGTTTGGGATATGACTTCTTCTGTTGAATTGACCACATCCGTAATTGAAGGACAAACAGCTCCGAGAGTTACTTCTGAGCTAATTTTTCTAGTCTCGACTTGTAGTGTCCGACAGGTATCTGCTCAAAGAGGCATTTAGAATGATTAAGCATTTGACAAGAGTATAAACCACCAAAAAAGAAAGTAATGCTCTAACTATTGATGGAGATACCTTCTTCTAGTGTAGCTGAAGATTGTATTTCGGGCTTTTCATCGTGATCAGCCTTGTTTGCATTAGTGAACATACCAGCCAAAGCATACAAGGTTTCAGCCACTTCTTCCTCATCCTTGGTGATGTGTCTCTTCTTCTGAAAATGCAGTTCCACAGAGAATGTGAACTGCCTCATTCATATACTTGTCTTTTTGTATTTTTGTTTTTTCTATTATGTAAACGAGATAATACAGCTTAATGTTTAAGAACTGCAGTGTCCAACCTTTTTCAATTTGGATTTCTTTGCACCATCTTTTCTATAAACTGTGGTTGACAACGCATCATGCTGCTTCCCAGAAGTTAGCCATGGTGAAGTAACGGACTCACGGCTCCGCTTTTTGATGGCTACAGAATTGAAAACAAGAGATTCATACAAAACTCAAAGCAAAACTATATACTCCTCAAAAGCCAATTTTATAAAGTGCTTAAAAATTGCAGCAACTCTGTCTAAACAAATAATTACTGTAACTGTTGGACAGAAAAGGAGAAGTGAAACATCAAAAAAAAGATACTCTAAACCAAATGAAGAAGTCAGTGAGTCAAAGTTACACCACAGCTAAAAGAGTTAGTAAAAAAATTCACATCATTTCCATTTTCCAAAGTACATTCCTCACTAGTTCAGATAAAGCAACATAGAGAATCTTCCACTGCCAACACCAGCAAGAAAAGCCAGTAAAGAAACAAAAAGGTAAGAAAGAACACAGAAAAGCAACAAAAAGATGAGTAGGAAACTCCACTTTTGCAAAAAATGATTAAACCAAAAACTCCAATTAACCAAAGTAAATCCAATTAACACTATGATAAACTTGAAACATCCATAACTACGCACCGGACCGTAGCTTCCTCGGAATCGAGGCATGATTAACAGCACCACATCCATCAAGAATCTGCAGAAATGGAAACTAATTAGCAATTTAGCATCATAACTTGCAAATTGCAATCATAATGGAAAATTGTTTTACCATTGTTGATAACTTGCAATTACTAGTAGAAGGCAGAGACTCATCATCACCAGCAAATGCAACAGAGCCCATTTCACATCCAAAAAGTTAAACCTCAACCTCAACTGCAGCTCCAAATATCCCTCTCTTGAAACACAAACTTCCAAAGCTACGAACAAAGACGAGATAAGTTCAACCGCAAAAAGATAACACGATAGAAAAAGAAGAATATAAGGCGACACGTAGCTCAAGAAGCGTAACAACAAAAAGCATATCACCGTAGCCCAGATGAAGACAACGCCCTTTTGTTGGTTAGTACCTCAAAATTCAATTCGCAAGTTGAGGATGTTTCGGTAATTTCACACCAGATGCAGAGAGGGATTCGGTGATCGAAGCGAGAATTGAAAACGATGCACGATAATTAAATCAATCCCACATTTGTCCTTATCTACTGAGAAAGAGTGAGAGATGGGAAATTCGGCTGAGAGAGGGAGGAAACAATGGAGTTGGGGAGATGGATAAAGTGCATTTCTTTGTTCAATTTTTGTGTGAGTTAAAGGAAATGAGAGGGGGAGGAAAGTGATTGTTGCTGTCCTTTTTTACTTGGGGATGTTGAGGGAATCGGGTTCTTCTGCTTCACGCATTAAAAAGGACTGATTTTTACTCTCTCTCTCACATACACACACAAACACACGCCTGCACACTCTGAGCTTTCTCTCTCACTGTCTAAAAAAAGAGAAACGGAGAAGAAAAGGAAATACAGAGAATAAAACACACCACGAGAGTGGGAGAGAAAAGGGAAGAAAAGAAAAATTTTGCGACTTTTTGGATTGCCTTATACTAGCATTAATTAGCTTGATTCAGAATGGCATTAATGCGAATCGGGAAGAAATTGGTATCTGGGCTTAAAGCAGAGAGAGAAATCTTCAAAATGAGGGATGTTCGATTTTTATGAAACTCGGACGAAGAATTTGAATCGAGACGGGGCGATGAAAGAGAGGAGTGCTGTCTGTGTTTGTCAATAATTTTGCAGAGAAGAGCACGGCACAGAAAAACAGCAGTCACGCTGAGTGTGTGGAAGAATTAAACGAGAGTGACGTCATTAACAGATCGGACGGCTGCGATCAACTGGATCCTTTGACCGGTTAGATGCATGTACAACACTGCGTCCGACGTGTCTGTCTACAATGTTGACAAGTTGACCTCACTCAAATCCATGAAATACTCCATCCTATGCTAGTCCCTCCGTCACTAAGAAGATGACTCTTCCTTCTTCGAGTGACACAGAGTTTTTATAATTTTATTTTGTGTTAAATAGAGTAGTAAATTAAGAAACTGAGACTAAAATAGAGATAAAGATATTTTTATTTTTAGTAATGAGTTATTTTGATTGAGACAAACCTATAAGAAAAGTGAATCATTTTCAGTGGGATGGAAGGAGTACATTTCTTTTCAGTATGAGATTTAAAAAATTATTTTAAAAGTGAGTTAAATGAAGAAAGTATAAAGTTAGATAGAAGAAAAGATAGAAAGATAAAAAGAGAATAAAGTAAGAGGTAAGAAAGAAAAAAATTAGAGTGACATGAATCCTAATTTTATATACCACTACTAAATTTATAAGTAAAAGAATGTAAAGTAAAAGAAATAGTTAGAATGTGAGATCCATTATCAAATAATACTTCATCTATCCCACAAGAATATGCATTCTTTCCCATTAAATATTGCAGTGTTATCACGACAATTTTGCAGTTTATATATTACTTTTATTTTTTTTGGCTAGATGTAGTTTGATGAAACAATACCAGATTGCAGTGCTATACAGTGAATATTGCAGTGATATCACGACAATTTTCCAGTTTACATATTACTTTATTTTTTTGGGGATAGAGCGCCATGCTAAATTTGGGAGATATTCCAAATTTGATTCAATTTCGAATAAGGTAAACTGCAATTTGCACTCTATTAACGCAATTTAATCATAGAAGTCCATATAATATAAGAGAACTAGCAGCCTATTAATATTATTTTAATTATACAAATCTATAATTACCTTTTAACATGTCAGCCTATTAATATTATTTTAATTATACAAATCTATAATTACCTTTTAACATGTCTTAATTCATCATAACATATTCTTATGTTAAATCATTTAACCACCTTAATTCACTCAATTTATCCATTTAGTAAACCAATCATACTGTACATTACCATCTCACTCTATAAAACAAGTAAATGGTAATCTGCATAGTAATCCTAACGTATGTTGGGTTTTCTAGATAGCATAGCACAAGATAGTGATATATACCTGGAAATTACTTCCTCCGTCCGTGAAATATTGTCCAATTTTGCCGTTTTGGTCCGTCCATAAAATTACTTTGCTATTTTTCTTTTTTTGGTAAATAAACCCCACTTTCCACTAACTTATTACACTCACATTCTATTATAAAACTAACACATAAATGTGAAGCCTACGTTCCACTAACTTTTCTTCAAATTTCTAAAAATCCGTGCTGAGTCAAACATGGACATTATTTTGCGGACAGAGGGAGTACTACGTTTGGTTTGCCATTAACCTTTTCACACTGGCCCTTGAAATGGGCTAAAGCCCGAGCATCTAACACGATTATTCACAATTTGTAAATCGCACAAAATTCATCCGATACATTTCATGGTAACCCTAAAAAGAGATGAAGTTACATATAAACCCCTCAGTGTACCGGTCACAATAGTCAGCCATTTCCTAAATTTTCTAATAACTGACAATGAAGTTGCTATGAAGATACTCCCATTTTCTAATGCAATTTCCTGAAAGGATTTCTGTATGCATTGATTTCTCTTTTTCCAATCTTCTGAATTGAATTAGGTTAACTGCCTAAGCATAAGCACCAGAGAAAACATATACTCCCTTTGTCTGCGAATAGGAGTCCCGTTTTTTCATTTTGGTCTGTCCGCAAATAGGAGTCTCGGTTCATAATTATCATAAATGGTAAAGAGACCCCACATTCCACTAACTCCTTCCCCTCACATATCATTTAAAATTAATATATATAAATGAGACCCCTATTCCACTAATTTTCTTCTACCAACTTTTCTTAACATTTTTTCTTAAAACTCGTGCCGGAAACAAATAGGACTCCTATTCGCGGACGGAGGGAGTACTACTAGTAATCAACACCTACAGTACTGATAGACAATCTAGCTTAGCTTAGCTTAGCTCCCTACATCTTGAATGCCATACTAATTGTCATCCAGTTGAATATGTCTAATTTACAATAAAATCAAAATGTTGAAATTTAATTAAACAATTAGTACTAGTAGTATATCTCATAAAAATTTATGCATAAGTCAATATAGCGATTTTATTATTTTAATACTATCGTGTAGTTTTGTTTAAGATAACAAGTTAAAATTAGGGCTTCAAACATTTGTGGGATTTGTTTTTCTGATTGAATGTTGCTGTTTAAGTTGGGTTCCTAAAACGATGCAGAAAGTGACTAATGTAATCCATCTTATTTGTGCAACCATTGTTATCTAAAAGGCGTTAATTTGTTTTGAGATCATTTGATGTTTTTTATATGTCCGTACAGTTTCTTTGTGTTGGATAACCTGTTATACTTTTTGATCACCATGGCCTAAGTAATTATGTCGTTTTTAAGAGGAAGATTAAAATTTTCAGCTTACTGTTGATGGCAATGCTGGAGCATGAAATTGAAACTAGTTTTGAGTTTCATTTTCTCTCTAATTCCACCACGCGTATTTGAGTGCCGTTTTACTGGTCTGTGGTGTTAAATTCGTCGAATAGCAGTTCTGTGAGTAACCAATCTGTTGAACTAGAGTTGTGGTATATTAAAAGATAAACAAGCTCAATAGAGTAGCATCAAAATGTATCACCTGTGGTATACCATGTAATATGTGTGTCCGTTTGCTAGGGTAGATAACTCTATCTCGGAGTTATCTAACCTAAAATGTGTGTTCTTATTTATTATGGTTTGCTTTATCTATAATTATTCGTGCTCTGTTTTGCAGTCGCATTTGTGTCATAGGGAGACAGTGATGCAGAAAAGCTTTCACTAATTCAAAATTTTTATTTTTATTCTCAGCCTCTGGCGTAGTTGGACGAGTCAACTGGTGATATGGAAAGAAATTTAGTCCAACTATTGGTTGCAGCAGTTCTTTCAGCTGCAATTTCAATCAGGTCATATAGAAAGAAGTCCCTTGACCTTTCTGGAGCGCTTTCTGGTTTTGCTGTTATGACAATTCATTTTGCCATCAATTACAGGTATCCGCATTTCTTCTCCTATATTTGGGAACATCTTTAACATGCCTGTGCTTGCCTATAATATTTTATCTCTCTCTGTTTTTTGTAATGGTATTTGCATTATTGTAGGTTTGGTGCTCTGTTACTTGCCTTCTTTGTTTCTTCTTCATTGTTAACGAAAGTTGGAGAGGACAAAAAGAAGAAAGTTGATGCAGATTTTAAGGAGGGTGGTCAACGCAATTGGTATCTTTCCTTGCTCTCGCAAAAATAAAATGTTATGTGCGTATAAATTGCTTGATGACTTACAAAATACACTTTCCTCATCAATGGCATCGCTGTGGCCTTATAATAATATGGTGCAGTAAGAGTTTTCTCTGGCTTCAAATACAAGAACTTCAATTGATTTACCAAGTCTCAGGCTCTGGCTAATTTCATTGAAGATTGTTTTTTAAAAATTACGTTTCGCCATCCAAATATATTTTTTTCATAGACCTAGTTAATGTGATTCAAGTTGTTTCTCTCTTCTTTTTAAATTAGTGTTCAGTAAAGTTCGACAAGTGCCTCTATAAGGCCTTCTAGATGATTTCATTGGGACTAATAACTTTAATTTGTCTTCACTTTACAGGATACAAGTTTTCTCTAATAGTGGTATCGCGACAATTTTAGTCCTGATTGCTTGGACACAAGTGGGCATGCAGGACTTTTGTCTAAATTCAGAAGAATCACGTGTCATGACGTATCTAGCTGGTGGCATTCTTGGTCATTACTGTTGCTCAAATGGAGACACATGGTCATCTGAGCTCGGGGTTCTCAGTGATGATCAACCGCGGCTTATTACAAACTTCAAGGTGGACAAGCACTGCTATGATCATTTTCTTACTTGTGTTTACTGTTAGAAATTCTTATGTTTTATTGAATTTGCAAGTTCAGCGCGTCCTTAAGGTTCATTTCATAGTGTCTTACCCTTTCTTTTGTTTATACAGCCAGTTCAGAAGGGTACCAATGGCGGTGTGACAAAGGCAGGATTTCTTGCTGCTGCTGCTGCGGGCTCTGTGCTTGGACTTACATTTGTTATCTTGGGATTTCTGACTACCAACTGCACTTTCAATGTAGCTATGAAGCAGCTATTGTTGATACCAGTGTCAGCTCTTTCGGGATTGTGTGGAAGTGTTATCGATTCTTTATTGGGAGCAACGCTCCAATACAGTGGTTTCTGCAGTGTCCGAAAGAAGGTGATATTTCAGATCTTGATTTGTTCTACTTCAGTGAATCTATGTGCTCGTCCACAAATTTATACCTGAGAACTGATAATATTTTACGGTTTTTATTTGGACTGAATTGATTCAAATCTATCAATGAATATTGACTAAAATTAAATTTAAGTTGTTAGAGACTGTTACGTCTATGAATATGTTTTAGTTGGAAGTATGCTTCCGAAACATCAGGTGCTCTCGTTTCTTCACTTAGGTGGCACGATGCCAGTCTTCCATTAGTGCGATGAGGAAATATCTAGTGAGACCCCATTGTGGAATGTCATTGAAGGCTTTGATATGAAAATTTCTATCTTGACGAGTTTCTACAATGAATCATTTTCTGGACGTAGCTTGCAATTATTGTAATGTCATTGATTCAAAGTATAAGTGAAATTTGTGTAAACTATAAGTTATTTGATCCTGGCATTGCAGGTTGTGAGTAAAGCTGGACCGACGGTGAAGAGGATATCGGGTCTTAGCATACTTGACAACAATGCAGTGAATTTTGTGTCGATTCTGTTAACGAGTGCGCTGACTTCCATAGCTTGTTCATGCATATTCTGAGGTTTGCACTCACAGTTACTATATGGTAAAGATCTTGAATTCCATATTCTGAGGTTTGCACTCACAATTACTATAATGTTGGAGCATGATTTCTATCAATAAAATGTTTTTGCAATCCACATATGCGAATGCAGATTGTCTCCCTTTACATATACTGATCGCCTACGCATACTCTATATATAATTTGTCCACCCCCCCGTTGCCCAGTGCACCCTATTCGCAGCAATTGCGGCCAACGAGTGCCAACTTGCGTGCACCCAAGGTGGCTTTGCGCGGGGCTCCCTTACTCTTCGTGTTGTGGCCCGGAGGCAACTTCTGTTTTTCGTTCTGGATTGTTTTTTTTTTTTTTTCATTCCAACATTACAAGAATTTACAAGAGAAATCAAATCCCAGTTTACATTGTGGGTTTATATCAATGCCATAAACCAGACAATCCAACAGAAAAATGGATCATACATTCGACCATCTCATTTAAATCTGATGTTTGTAGAAACTACAAACCTATATCAAATTAAATAAGAAAGCTTGCGATTAAACATAAGACAAATAATAAATTTAAATATAATACTTCCTCCGTCCACGAAAAATAGGGCACATTTGCCATTTTTGGTTGTCCACGAAAAATAGTGCACATTCAAAAAAAGAAAATTTTCAACAACTTTTTTCTTACTTTTTCCCCTTCTCTCATACTAATAGTATGGACCTCACGTTCTACTAACACTACTTATTTTTTACTTTTTTACTCTTCTCTCTTACTTTACCAATTCTATATTAAAACACGTGCTATTCATAAAGTGTCCTATTTTTCGTGGACGGGGGGAGTATAATTATGTGAAACTTGTGACAAAAAATACTTTCATTCTCAATAGAATAACTCTATTCGGTATCACGGGATTGGACATGCGGAATAGGAATTTGAATTGGACATACGGAATAGGAATTGGAGCCTTCAATTCCAAATCCAATACTATTTGGTACCACCAAAAATATGGATTTGGAATTGAATTACAATTTCAATTCCTCACAATTCCACGGTTGAATTTCATATCAAAAGTAGATAACTAAAATTCCAAATAGTTATAAAATTGGGTACCACACTACACTCATTGCACATGCACACACTACACACAAACAACACACACACACTACACATGCACACAATGTATAATTTCTTCAAATTCAATTTCATAGCAATTACATCATTTTTATCGAACAAATAATTTGGAATTGAATTTCAATTTCAATTCTGTGTAACGGACTTAAAGAAAAATATGCTTCTACAACAATATCATGCCATGGTCGTCACTATCATTCCTGATGACATCATCGCCACTACCGAAATTGAATGCGGCCTTTTGACCCTCTGGTTGTTTGTCATTCCTGAAATAGTCGAGATTTTCCACTATTGGACGACGACTGACCAAATTGTTGATGAGTGTTGTTGGTTTTTGTTGGTGGCAGCTAACTTTGCATCATCCATCCTCCCTTGACCTTGACTTCGCCACCCACTAACTTTAAAGTGGTCTAAAATATCACAAATTTTACATTTTGTATTATTATTTCTCACAACGAATCAGTCGCTACAGCAAACTGATGTACGTAGTTTCTTTTATCCTATTTGGCACAACTAAGACAATTGTTACTTTCTATGTGGTTTTTTATCTTGCTTAATTACCACAAACTTTGATTCGAAATAGCATAAGCGTTTTACGGTTACACACGCAGAATAAGTTCTCCCCTAAAATATCTTATTCGGATTGCAGATTGAAAATAACGCATGAAAAAAAATAAAGTTTATGATATTTTAGGAACCAATATCCTTAAAATCAATGCTAAAATTATATATATTTTTTATGATATTCTTCTCAACAATATTATACTCCTACTACTTATTAAAATTATCTTAGCAATATGATCCAACGAAAATCAAGAAATCAGATCAAGAAATAGATTTAGAGAAGGGGCAGGTTTTGGCTGCTAGTATAGGAATAATAAATAAAATGATTGAGAGGGTTGGTGCAGTCTTTCACATGGGTCATGGCCAGATGTTTATGATTTAATAATCTTTATATACATTTGAAAGAGTAGCTAAATACATTTGAAGCTTCTTTATCTTATCTGTGGCAGTTGAATAAAATAGAGAATGAAATAAAAAAAGCATTTATTCTTTAATTTGTGGAATAGGGCCAAGGCCTATAATTCGTGTGCAAAAAGAAGAATTAAACAGCACACGGATAGCACTACGACTGCTTCGCTGCACTCTTTCCCTAATATTCTATATATACGGCCAGTATTAAATACTCCCTCCGTTCCTTCGTAGTTGAATCATTTTTCCATTTCAAGAAGTTCCTTCATAGTTGAGTCATTTCCATATATAGTAACTTTTTCCTCTCTCTTACTTTACTTTCTCTTACTTTATTCTCTCTACTTTATTCATTTTTTACTTTATTCTCTCTACCTTTTTTTTTCTTACTTTTTTATCTATTTATTTAATACACTCAACATTCGTTTCTTAAACTCCGTGCCGAAAAGTTCCGCCTCAACTATAAGGGAACGAAGGGAGTACTATACTACGATTAAATATAGTTTTTATTTTCGAGAGAATCCACAACTACTATGTTTACATACCAAATAAATTAACTTTTTCTACTGAGTTACACAGAGCGCCAATGCTCTTATGTTCCATCCTTTTCTAAAGCAAGAAAATTTGTCAATAGTTGGTGTGAAAAGTAAAAAATACTTCTATCCTTTCTCATGTTATTTGAGGCGTTATTCTCAATATGAAATTTAATAAGTTGTCTTAAGTAAGTTAACTTGAGAGAAAATAAAATAAATTAAAGAATAAAGTAGATTAAAGGATACAATAGAAGATACAAATTATAGATGTTTATTTTTTTGAATAAAAATGACTATAGCAATTTTGGATAACCAGAAATGATGAAATATGACTAAAAAACACGAGATAATATGAAACAAAATATGATTCAAATAATAAGTAGTGATGAAGAATTAAAATTGGATTGGCTTCTTAGTTTCTTTAACTCCTAGTAAAATCAAAAACAAAAACAAAACACTAGCTATATATATATATATTTTTTTAATACCCTATTAAAAAATCAACATTAGTAAAGTATGAGAAATTAAATACTACTATGTTGTTTTATCTCACCTAAAAATTCTCTTTGTCTCTTAAAAATAGAAATTCTTTCCTTTTTAGTCCGTCCTCTAAAAATAGAATTTTCTGTTATAGGAAATAGAACTCTCTACTGAGGTTGACCAATTTTCTACTAACTTTTTTTCTATCTCTCTCTTTACCAATTTTGCAATTAAACTCATATCTTTCAAAAATTTCTAGTTTTTGGGAGCGGAGATATATTCAAATAATGTGTACTAATTCGAAATGTAACATGACTCATGTAACATAGGTGGAGAGAGTGATAAACTGATGATTAAGTCCTAATCTAATTAATGACATGTGATCATACTGGTACATATACATGTAAGCTTCATACCGTTTGCTATTATGCTTGTTTTATTTGTATAATTACTAATTAGTAGATATTCAATGAACTCGACTAATAATTCAGGTCTCATATACAAAGTACTGATCAGAATTAATTCACAGACGTATAATGAAATATAGTCAATCATGATAATCCACGTGACAATCTATTTATTTGCATAACTCCAAATTAAGGTAGAAAGATTTTGGGACGTCACGTTCATATTGTGCATGCCCGTATAATTCATGTCCTAGTTTTATTTAACCATAAAATTATTAAATATGGATAATTGTATGTGGAAAAAATAAATAAATCGAATAACGTGGCAGCCTCTTAAACCCCCTTTGCGTAGTGCCAAACAGCGCTAATCATATGGATTATTAATTGCAAATTACAACTCATAGAATAATTAGCCTTTCGATTTATTTGTTTGCTAATTATCTACCTGTGCAGCCTGGCACCCAAAAGAAAAAAGTATAAATACAATGGAATTAAAACTTAAACTAAGAAATGGATATTACTTTAAAACAAAACCAATATAATTAATAAAGTGATTAGCAATCATAGTTAGCCAAAATTGTCGGTTTCATTAGAGAAAAGCCAAAATAAAGGGTCGGAGCTACCAAATTAATATTGTTGGAAAATGTAATTTAGGCGAGTAGTTTTGTCCCATTAAAAATGAAACGTTTTTTAAAATGGAAATACCTCTATCTCTATTTTTTCATCTCTCTTATTTTACTCTCTCTTCATTAACTCACAAAACAACACTATATACAAACTCGTACTGATTTCCAAATGTTACATATTTAATGGGACGGAGGGAGTATTATCCTATTGGTTTATGAAACTAAATTAGTAAATTAGAGATACAAACGCAGTTTTGGTTAGAACTAATTCAGATTTTTGACAGGGTATGCAAACAATGGTAGTGAACCGTACTGAGTGTGGTACAAAAAATACAAAATCTTGTGTCAATTTTACAAATCTATATGATGAAAATTTATTTAACAATAATCTATGGAATGGGCTGTATCAGTGGACCAGTAGACTTGGAACCTGGACATTTATTTTCGCATCTCCCAATGTTCCCAATATATTATTGTATTATATTTGGTCAATTTTTCTAGTTGGAACTACACGAATACACGATATGAGCAGTAAGTGTTGTGTTATACTCCTGTATTATCACCTGTATTATGGATGAATAAATAATTTTCACATTCCAGTTATACATTTTCGATAAATCAATATATATGAAAAATAATGAAAATAATATTATCTTGTAGATTTTAAATACAAAAAAAGTAAAAAAAAGTGCATATAATACTACTGTATTAGACCATTACACATGTAAAATTAAATAAGTTCGAGAATTAAAGCAGCATAGACACATATGTTTATTAGAATAGTTTTGTTAAGAGTATATATATTTGGACTATATCAATATAGATGAGTGATTTATATTTATGATAAATGTTAATATATTTTATTTTATTCTGTGTATTTAATTCATTGCATTTTCAGTCTTTGTATTAGAATGAGACACTTTATCTACTCGTACACACACGCTTCAACTTTAACTATGAGACAGAGTTGGGTACACTGCACCTTTACTAAGCCAACTCGCTCTCTTATATCGACACTAAAAAACTTGTTACGTATTTTAGAGTATAAAATATCTACATATTGAAATCTAACCAAATTGTATGCAATTAAGGATCGTGTTTATTGTACGATCCATCTCGATCCATGAACAATTTAAGGAATTATACAACTAAGATAACATGAACATGCCTCTTTTCTTTTTATTTGACTATCACTCTTTCCTTTTTAAAATGTATCCAACAATGTGCCCTACTACGTAAACTGTGTTCTAAACATTTCTCTCGTGTATATCATAAAATTAATTGTGATAAATGTAAGTATAGTACTATAATAAGATCACCTGTGCCATTAAGAACATCTACCGTGTTCAACTAATATCATTAAGGACTTGCGTTAAATTTATAAAACTCGTGTAGTTGTAACGTTCATTCTTCACGATTAAAAATTGTTGATGTGTTTTTGTTTAGCTTCTTCAACTGTGTCTAGCGGCAGAAATTCAAACTTT
Organism: Salvia hispanica; assembly: GCF_023119035.1. Taxonomy (NCBI): domain Eukaryota; kingdom Viridiplantae; phylum Streptophyta; class Magnoliopsida; order Lamiales; family Lamiaceae; genus Salvia; species Salvia hispanica. The sequence continues at coordinate 2,488,463 of NC_062966.1, read as the reverse complement.
GATGTTGTTCTTCAATCGGATGGTTGTAATTTGGTTTTGAAGATGATATGATTGTACTTGAAAACTGAGGTAATATTCCAGCTAAAAAGAAAAGAAAAAGAAAAATAATATTTAAAATAACGGTTAGTTTGGGGGTGGCAAATCGTTTGCGGTTGGGTCGTTATCGAATCAACATGTTATCGACCCAACTTAATAACACCTAATCCGAACCTGACCTGTTAAGGAAACTATTAGTCCGAACACAAACCCGACATGCTGCCTTTAACCCCGAACACAACACGCACCCGACACGAACTCTTAATAACGCGATATAATATGGGTTGACACGACACGATAACAACACAATAATGACTCGAACCCAATATTACCCGAATAAACCTGATTTAAACGATAAAAAAATTATTTTACACGATTTAAACTTGATTTACAATAAATGTAAAAATTAAAATAAAGCATGGAGTATTTTTTTAAAAAATAAAATAATAATATTATTTTTTAATGGGTTATCCACATCCAACCCAAAATTATCGTGTTCTTAATGGACCAACTCGATACAAAACCCAATAAAACTTAATCCAAACCCATTAATTTCGTGAAGATTCGTATCGAATTATCGTGTCATATCAAAAATTGTTAGCTATGTCATACGAACAGATTTATTGTTCTTTCCTTGATAATGGCTAGAAAATATCATTTTATGAATGTGGATAAACAAAACATCCACTTTATACTTTCGGTTATAATTTCATATAATTACTACATAAAATACACTGTTTACATGAACATGATATAAAGTATCAACATTTAATTTGACATCCAATTCTCTGCATGTTAACTCTATCTAGGTTGCTTGCTTTACAAACTCTAGTTTAAATATAAAGAAATGCAGCTGTCATATAAATTATAATTATATCACATTCTACTATATAACTCAAAGTTAAGTCCAACCCATCCCGCACATAATAATAAACAGGACGACCCTTTCTATCTTTTAATTTTTAAATTCCTTTCTAGAAAAAGTAGAATAACCATTATTGCGTCGTTAAGACAGAACGAAAGTTTGAACTGAAAGCCAAATACCTGTTTCCTCTCTAAATCAAAGACCATAACATCAATATTTTACTAATTCATTCTGACTAAAATAATTAAATGTTCGTTAATAGATTATTAAAGGACTAATACTTTAAGAGAATTGACCCCCAAAATACAACTGCTAAATTATAAATAAATGTACATTTATTTAATTATTGTGTGACACAGAGATTATTTTGATCGTGCTTGTGTCCTGATTATTGGCATTATGAAGTATTGAAGTACGTCATGCTTCTAGTCTAAGCAATGTAGTAACTGTTACTTGTGTGCAAAAACTGTAAAACAAATTTACTATAGTGTAGTACTATTATTTTACAACTGCATTAAATCCTTATTTTTTACTGTGTCATAAATTAAAATGATACTTTTATTCCCTATAACAATTAGAGAGAATTGTTAACGTTCAAATTCAGCAAAGGTTTGTTCATAGTTTTCTCCTCTCAATTTAGGAGATTGGAAATTGGGACACTTTGGATTTCAACATTACTAGTACTAAAGTACTTTTACACAAAAGTGATTCCTATACAATAGATGTTTCGTGACGAGATTGTAGATCCTATAGGACGGAGAGCATCGGTCGTGCGTCATCGATAGGTGTCAAATAGCGGTAATCTTTGCACGAGCAATAGGGGAAGGCGACTCCATTCCATTTTAGGAGTCCCAATTGATCATTTCTGGGTGTCCCACTTTATGAGTCCCGACTAAAATATTCCATAAATGGTATTAGGCCCCACATTCCACTAATATTTTTTCACTCACATTTTATTACTCTTTCCGTCCCACAAAAGATGTCACACTTTCCTTTTTAGTTTGTCTCACAAAAGATGTCACATTTTCCTTTTTGAAAAATGTTCTCTCTCACATAAATGTAAAAATTATATTTTCTCTCTCCATGTAACACAAAAAAACAAAACCTCCTAAAATCTTGTGCCGTCCCAAATGTGACATCTTTTGTGGGACGGATGGAGTATAAAACTAATATAAAAAGTAGGATTCACATTCTACTATCTTTTTGCACCAACTTTCCTTTACATTTCTTAAAACTCGTACCGAACTCAACCGGGACTTCTAAAGTGGGACGGATGGAGTATTTCATAAGTTCCGATGAATACAATATAGCCGGATTTATAATGACTAACCCTCTACAGTTCAATTGTATTTTACATTTTGGAACGAACAAAGCTTATAACACTACTCGATTCTCTGAATACAAATTACAAAATAAATATTACTAATAAAAAGAATATTCCTATTCTAGAGTCGGGTGTTTCCTTGGCTCTAGGGGGACGATGACTTGGGTTAGGGCTGCACTTCTTCTATTTCTTCATAGAGTGTTATGAGATCCCTGCATCCCGTTGTGCTTAACTTTGTCTTTATAATAGTAAAAGTAATAAGCGATGCAATTTAAACAGTTTTAACTTGTCTTAATGAATAAAAGATACTCAGCTACTTCAGAATTTAAAATTCATTTTGTGAATTTAGACCTATATTCAGTTGGCTATATTTACACCTGTAAAATATTCAGTTAGCTATATTTACACCGGTAAGTTTGAATCTCGTAATTATATCGCATAAAGTAGTAGTAGTATTTCATATTCCAACGCCTGATTTTACCCTTAAACCATTTCCCAAAGTCAAATTATAGTACAGATTCTCAATCAAATGAGGTGTCCAATTAGAAAAAAATGTTAAAGCAGCGCCAACTGTCATCCCACTATAGAAATCAAAATTAGAATTAAAATTACACCAAGCTCACTACTATATAATCCCACATTATCCCATCATTCAATCCTCCCTCCCACACTCTCTTCACAATTAGTACATCTCTACTAAAAATAAAAAATGTCAGCCTGCAGCAAGATCCGCCACATTGTCCGGATCCGGCAGATGCTGCGGCGGTGGCGCAAGAAGGCCGCGATGGCGGGCCGGCGCCCTCCCTGCGACGTGCCAGCAGGGCACGTCGCAGTGAGCGTTGGGCCGACCTGCAAGCGGTTCGTGATCCGGGCCACGCACTTGAACCATCCCATACTCAGGAAGCTGTTGGCCCGGGCAGAGGAAGAGTTCGGCTTCTCCAACACGGGCCCCTTGGCGATCCCGTGCGACGAGTCCCATTTCGAGGAGATCCTTTGTTACCTGGCCCGGCACGACCCCGGCGCTAAAAGCCCGGCCCGGTTCACGACCTCGGAGGAATACTGCCGCGTGAGGTGTCGAAGCAACCTCGATATCACTCGGCCGCTCTTGCACGGGTAAATTGATCGTCTGAGTTTGATGAGTTCGAGACACTCTCTTTCTCTTTCAACTCCGAATTTTTGTGAGTGGCGAATGTGTATGAATTGATGGAGATGGCATGAAGGTGGGGTGGCTGAGTCACCACTGAGTCACCACCGAGTCGTCCCGAGTCATTTCCAACTACAACATATTGCGCCGGAAGACCAACTTGTAGATGAAATTAACCATTTTTATGGATTCATTTGTAAACGAACAATGTGTTCAATTATCTTGAATCAATCGTAATTCATTTGTCACAACTATTTGAATTCTAACTTTAGTATGAAAGTAATACTACTGATTAAACTATACGGAGTAATTCATTAACTTTTCCATTGCTTTCCTTTATACTCCCCATCAAGAGTCTCGATTGCACTCGTTTTATAAAAATGATAGTAATAAATAATTAAAATAAAAAAATAGTAAAATAAGAGAGAATAATATTTAAAAGAGTCTTGTCAATATTATTCTCTCTCTTACTTCTATTTATGCACAATACACAAAAATGACCGGGACTACAAATGGCAGACGGAGAGAGTATTTCTTAAATCTCGCACGGAGTAAAAGTAAGACAGCAAATTACGGATAGAATGAGTACACATTTATCAAAACTAATTCAAACATAAAATACTCCTTATGGGTCAAACAAGGCACGAGTACCCAACCAAGTAAAAATCGCTTCCTAACCTCCACTGGGGTCCCGAGAGGCAAACTCCAAAGAAGTCTATCCTACCGGGTAGAGTTTAAACCCGAAACTTAAAATAACTTAATAGTCAAACAATACTAACGAATTAAGACTTATGTCCTATTGAAATTCATAATGTATTAATGTGGTTTCTCAGTTATCATCAGCGCTTTCATTGTTTACAAATCTAGACACCCTTGAAACTAAAGTACTGTAGTACTATGACCTGTCATCCACAAAATACAAACACATATGAAGACAATGTGCGATCAGTGTTATATTTATGCTTTAGTGGCTTTGCAACTATGTGATCGAACAATACTAACGAATTAAGATTGATGTCCTATTGAAATTCGTATCTCTAATTGAATTAGAAATCATAATTAATAATAATCAGAAATGTAACTAATAGTAATATTTAAAAAAATACTCTCTCCGTCCTATAAAAATATGTGCACTTTTCCATTTTTTTAGTTCAATAAAAATATGACAATTTCATTTAGGGAAAGTTATTAATTACGTATATATCAAGTTAACTTATATAACCATCAAAATACTAATAATAAGCCATATTTTTATAGGATCGAGAGAGTAATATTTAATGACTTGTGGGCGTACTATCGCCTAATAACTGGCGTTTAAGTTTCATGTTCCACTCCCACTATTTGGAGTAAATTACAGAAAGAAAATGATACCCCCTCCGTCCCACTTTAGAGTCTCGATTTACTATTTTTGGGTATTCCACTTTAAAAGTCACGGTTAGAATATTTCATAATTGGTAATAGGCCTCACATTCCACTCACATTGTATTATAAAACTAATATATAAAAGTAGGATCAACATTCCACTATTTTTTTTCACCAATTTTCCTATATACTTCCTCCGTCCTGCTTTAGCAATCCAATTGACTTTTCTGTCCTCTTTTTGTAAAAATGATAAAAAATAGTTAAAGTGGAGAAATGGTAAATTAAGAGAGACAACAATGTAGATAAGAATCTTCTCTATATTATTCTCTCTTTTAATTTACCATTTCTCATCTTTAACTATTTTTTATCATTTTTACAAAAAGAGGACAGAAAAGTAAATGATCACTGCTAAAGCAGGACGGAAGGAGTATTTTTTAAAATCCATGCCGAATTAAACGGAACTCTTAAAGTGTGACGGAGGGAGTACATGCTACTAGCACAGTACACTAGGATGAATGGACAATAATGAAGGTAGAGTAGACAATGGCCTGTCACATAAATTACAGCTTATAATAACCGTAATCAGATTTTATTGGAGAAACATGGGAAGCTGAATTTAAATTTCCACAGTTTTGTAACTATCATCAAATTTAAATAAGGGTGATGTTTTGGAGCTTTCCGAAGCCATCTTGCATTTGAAGTGACACCTCCGCACCGCCACCGCTCGCTTTCCCTCTCTACATACCAACTGCATTCCATTTACCAGATCTCCATTGCTCATATTCACCGCATTGATTGCTGCTGGTGAGTGCGTGATGATGATGCTTTCCATTTTCTTCTTTCGGAATGATTCGCGTCACTCACCAACTAATTCAACACTTTTTTTTTCAAAATTTTCCAATTCCATTTTTGTTGCTTTCTTATCTTACTTCATTGTTCCAATTCTCTTGCTCATTTTGCTTCTGCGTCTTCGTATGCCTACAATTCCGCCCCCTTTTACTTCACTTCTGTAAGCATTGCACACTGTCGGTAATTTGGTGTGCGTTGCAGTTTTCGTGCTCGATTTCTACGTTTTTCTGCATTGCCTTTCTAATTTTGAAATGTGCATCTCAAATTTTGAAAGCTACTCAACTGTATCAATTGTAAATACAGCTAATTTCCATCTATGTTCCTGCTGCTAGTTCAGTATTGTGTTTATTCTGTTTCTATATCTGTATATGCTTTCGGTGTTGAAATTCGAGAAATTGTGCTTTAACTTTTAGATACAACCAAGGTTCAATGCTGCAGATTACTTCTCATCAGTTATTTGCATTGTGATCAACCGAGTTGTGGGTAATACACTTCGGTTTTGTATTAATTTAGTAAAATGCTTTTAATATTTATGATAATGTTTCACTTCTAAAGAAATTTTCTGCAATAGAATTTGTATACGTTTTGGGAATGTGGTGTATTTGGTTGCCCTATCTTTTTTTCAAAAAATCATTATTGACTATGTCTGTAGTTGTTGTATGCTTTTAAAAAAAATTCAGCTGCTAATGCATAATCTGTGTTGAGAATATGACTGTAGAGAACTCATGTTGACCCTTCCATCATGCTCTTGATACTGATCTTCTGGTCTATAACGATCTTGCTATTCGGATATAAACTTTATTGATTAGTTGTTTGAAAATTAAAGAGAAACAGAGAAATGAGAATTTTCTTATTATGTGTTTCCCGTCTAGCTCATAAAGATTTAAAGAGATACTACAGTTTTGATGATCATGTTTGGGGCTTAAAGAAATTTAAACTTTCAACCAACCTTTTTCAAGATTGCATTTACTAGAGTAGTCGGTTGATTTGGTCATATGCTGGTTTTTTATCTAAATTCTTTTTTCATGAAGCATTTTGTGCATTAGCTTGCATATATCCCACCTTGCTTATAGGTTCTAATCAATAGGGAGTCTTGGGCAGGTCATTCGATTTGACAATAGTAGTAGTATGTCTCTATATTATGTAGTGGATAGATGATTGGAAATTTAGGTATCACTTGAATTCGTGATGATATTTATTGTACAAATACATTTTTATGTGTATGTATGTTCTGGAGTCACTTATTGTGCATTCATAGTTGCATTTATGCAATGTTATAATTGTATAACAATTGCATAGCGTTGTTTTTTTACCCAAAAGGTTAACATTGTAATGCAATGTGTTACTATTACCAGAAAAAAATACACATAGGTTTCTTGTCTGTCTCATACTTCTAGAGGATCAATCAAAACTAGTGTGAGACATCTACATCGGCATCGACACCGAAAGCTTATGTAAATATAGAAACAGAATAAACACAATATTGAACAATCTGCAGGACCATAGATGGCATTTAGTTGTATTTACAACTAATACAGCTAAGAAGCTTTCAAAATTTTAGATGCAAGAGGATCAAAATCTTCAATGGATGGTTTCTTTTGAAGTTATGTGTCTGCCACTTAGTCCACTTCTAGCCTCATTTTCATAACTTTTCTCTGTGTTAACAGCTAAGGATGGATAAAAAGAGTTGGCCTTGGAAGAAAAAATCATCTGATAAGCAGACTGCTGAGAAAACTGCTGCCACTGCATCAGAGTCTTCTACAGCTGCTTCAGATGTAAATGCAACTCAATTCGACAAGGTTATTTCACACTAAGATGATCTATTCTCATATTTGATCATATGCTACATGCACCTTTTGTTATTATTCAGTTACATGATTTACTTGATGCATTCTGGTTCCCATGTACAAGCAGTTATGGTTTCTGTCTATTTAGTTTCAACTACTTTTCTAAGCTTTGTATTTTTTATTGATTTTGGATACTCAAAATGCGAACAACTTCATTGAATTAAGCCTTCAGCATCTTAACAGTTCTAGTTTCAATGATTTCCAAATATTTTCCTTTGCATCTTTCTTGTTTTTCTTGTGTACATTAGGAAGCTTATATTCCTACTTATTTTAAGACCATCCTGATTAGGACTTTCTACTATGCAGTTGCCTCAATGTTTTTCTCTTAGCAATTGTCTTACTCATGTATACTCAGCAGCTGACAGTCTTGCTTTCTTGTTATTTCCATTTTCTTGAACTTTGTACCTTATGACTTCTATGATTCTATCTTTAGCTTAATTTATTGATCTATTTCTCTGCAGGCAAAGCAAGACAATAATAAAAAGCCAAAGTATGTTCAAATTTCTTTAGAATCATATACACATCTAACTGGATTGGAAGATGAAGTGAAGTCCTATGAAGAAAAGGTGTTGACCTTTGAGGAGGAAGTGAAAGAACTCAATGAAAAGTTATCTGAAGCGGATACTGAAATGACTAGTAAGGAAAATTTGGTAAAGCAACATGCCAAAGTTGCTGAAGAAGCTGTTTCAGGTTTGTGGATACTATTATAAAATATTTCTTTCTGAATAAAAGTTTTAAGATTGTAGAGCTTTATGGCCACCATTTCACTTGGACAGGTTGGGAGAAGGCTGAGGCTGAAGCTGCAGCACTGAAAAATCATCTGGAATCAGTCACGCTGCTAAAGCTTACTGCTGAAGATCGGGCAGCACACTTGGATGATGCTCTCAAAGAATGCATGAGGCAGATACGGAATTTGAAGGAAGACCATGAAGAAAAGTTGTGGGAACTTGCTCTTAACAAAACAAAGTTGTTTGACAATATGAAGTCGGAGCTTGAAGCTAAAATAGGTAATCTGGACCAAGAGTTAATGAAGTCTGCAGCTGAAAATGCTGCGTTGTCTAGATCCTTGCAAGAGCGTTTTAACATGCTGATCCAGCTCAATGATGAGAAATCACAGGCTAATGCCGAGATAGAACTTTTGAAGAGCGAAATTGAGTCTTGTGAAAGAGAAGTAAACACACTCAAATATGAACTCCATATTGCTAGGAAAGAGGTGGAAATTCGCAATGAAGAGAAAAACATGAGTGTGCGGTCCGCTGAGGCAGCAACCAAGCATCACCTAGAAGGAGTTAAGAAAATTGCTAAGCTTGAGGCCGAGTGTCAAAGATTACGAGGCCTTGTTCGGAAGAAGCTTCCTGGTCCAGCTGCACTAGCCCAAATGAAACTTGAAGTTGAGAACTTTGGCCGAGACTCTGGAGAGTCTCGTTTAAGGAGATCTCCTGGGAAGCCTTCTACTCCACAGTTGTCTCAGATGCCGGACTTTTCGCTTGATCACTCCCAGAAATACCTCCAAGCAAACGAGTTACTCACAGAACGGCTACTTGCTATGGAGGAAGAAACAAAGATGCTTAAGGAGGCATTGGCAAAACGTAACAGTGAATTGCAAGCTTCTAGGAGTATCTGTGCTCAAACGGCTAGCAAGCTTCAAACTATGGAAGCACAACTACAAGCTCATGTTGAACAGAAAAATCATCTCAGTTCTAATCCTCAGGTTTCAATTGAAAGTTTCAATAGTCGGAAAGCTAGTATTCCATCAGGTGTGACCACTATGTCGGAAGATGGAAATGATGATAATATTAGCTGTTCTGGTTCATGGACTTCTGGAATGATGTCTGCAGAAATCTGAAAGTGTAAGTCATGCAGACCTTATGGATGACTTCTTAGAGATGGAGAAGCTGGCATACCAATCGAATGGAATAGTCTCAGGTGGAGACTGTTCAGGCAATACTGTCAATGAAGGATCTGAACTTGTAAAGTGTGAAGTTTCAGTTGAAGTCTCTACCAGTGAAGACACTCAATTAGGAGAGCAGCATGGTTTGGAACCTCAAGCGGGTCCTAAAGAAGATCCAAATGTAGTAAATCTTCAAATGCATGCAGATCCACTGGTCTTTGTGAAACTCCAGTCAAAAATATCTGGGGTTCTTGAATTAGTTTCTAATGAAAGGGACATGGAAAAAGTAATAGAGGAAGTTAGACAAGCTATGCTGGACATCCATGAAACTTTACATGACCATTCGGTGAATAGTTTTACCGAGGCAAATTGTCCTATTGGAACAAGAACTGATCAAATCACCGAGGATGCCAAACTGACAGACACAACAAAGGAGACATCAGTGCCTCAAGATGCTAGTTCATCTATCAACACTTATGAACCCATCAATGAAAAAGTACAAGTTGCTATTATGCATATTTATGATTTTATCACTAGCCTTGGCAAAGAAGTGAAGACCGTCACCGAAGCAAGTCCTGATGGAGATGGGTTGAATAAAATATTTGATATATTTTCTGCCAAATATGGTGAAGCAATGACGGCTTATATCAACCTGAATGATTTTATTCTTGACATTTCTGAGGTATTGAACAATTCAAGCGAACTGCATATCAATGTTCTTGGATATAAAAGTTCTGAAGTTGACACTGGTAGTACTGACTGTATAGACAAGATTGCCCTACCAGAAAACAAGGTCGTTGTGGAATCATTACAGGAGAGTTATCCAGATGGGTGTGCACACTTTTCGGATTCTGCATCCGATCCCGATGTTCCGAATGATGGGAATCTTGTTCCAATCTCTGAATCAACAGTCACTTCTTGGAAATGTTCACTGGAGGAGTTTGAACAATTGAAAATGGACAAGGATAATCTAGCAGTCAATCTTGCTAGATCTTTGGAAAATTTAGAAACTACCAAGTCTCAGTTGCAGGAAACAGAACACCTTCTGGCTGAGGTTAAATCCCAATTAATGACAGCTCAGAAGTCAAACAGCCTGGCTGAGACACAGCTCAAATGCATGGCAGAATCATACAATTCACTTGAAACGCGTTCGGAAGATTTAAAGACTGAGGTAAATCTCCTCCAAGGGAAAATACAGAATTTGGAGAAAGAACTGCTAGATGAGAAAAGAAGCCATGAAGAGGCACTTAACAAATGCAAAGATCTTCAAGACCAGCTTGAGAGGTACTAACTGAGACAAAATTTTCAAATTCCTCCCAAATGAGTTAGGCTGGCCTGTTACTAAGTGTGGTTTTAAAATTGGTTCTGGTTGGTTGATTTCGAACTGTTTTCATTCAACTGTGAGCTAAACAATGAACCAAAATTAGTCCTAATTTTTCTGATCATATGGTCAAATTCAAATTAGTCACCTATTGTTTCTTTTCTTTTCTTTTCTCCAAGTCTTATTTCATTTGTGTTCTTAGTTTTTCTTGCATAAAAAGTTCCATTTTCATATCTAATATGATTATGCGGTTTTATGATATTTGCAAATTCAGGATTGATAATTGTGCAGCAGCTGAAACTGTTGAGAGGTCTGATCAGGTGAGGCTCATAATGATATACCACTTTGCTTAATAAGTAATGTCATTCAGGACTTGTTAGCCTGTAATACTAAGCTCATCTATATAAAGTGTATTGCTTTGATAATTAAAGGCTGCAACTTAGTGGCACATCCATATTAAAATTCTTAAAGATAACAGTGCAACTAGGAAAAACAGAAATGGGATGTTAGCCTAGCTATGTAGTTTAAATTGAATAGATAACATTCTGAGACATTTGTAATTGGTTATTTCATGAAAAATCATTAGAGCATTTTGTATAGTTTCTGGAAACTCAAACTACATATAATCTATTTTAGGAGAAGGAGTTGGCAGCTGCAGCAGAAAAGTTAGCAGAGTGTCAAGAAACCATATTTCTTCTAGGCAAGCAAATGAAAGCTCTACATCCACAAACAGAAATGCATTCCCCGAATAACTCGAGGAGTCAAAAAGCCGAAGACTCTGTTGAGGAAGAACCAACTATAAGTGGAATGAATTTACAAGATCTTGATCCACCTGAAATAGACACTGCTGCTTCTTTCCATTTGCACAGAGCTGGCTCAGAATCTCCTATGGATCTGTTTAATGCTTCTTTCAGTCCATCTGATTTTGAAGCTAACGACTTATTGAGATCTCCGGTCGGCTCAAAACAACCAAGCCACCGCCCTACAAAGTCAGGCTCTTCTTCTGCTTCGAATACTCCAACACCGGAGAAACATGCTCGTGGATTTAGCAGGTTCTTTTCCTCTAAAGCGAAGAATGTCTATTAGTGGTTTCAGCATGCTATATATATACACATATTATGTGTATATAGGTTAGTGATAAAATGCAAACTACATATTTCCTACAAACTCCAAACTATGATCTAAATATTTAGATTTCAAGACTTGATGTCAACAGATTTGATGTTAATAGATGATAAGGTTAAGTAACGTCAACAGAAAATGTCAATACAACGTCAATAGATTGACAATATTGACATTGTGTTGACATTGAAAATGTCAACACAATGTCAACTGAAAAGGTCAACACAACGTCATTAGGTTGACAGTGTTGACATTGAGTTGACATTTTCTGTTGATGTTTGTCATCTTTGTCATCTGTTGACATCTAATCTTGAAATCTAACGACCTAGCTCATAGTTTGGAGTTTGTACAATATATAGAGATGTAAGCATTTGTGTACATGATGGTAAAATCTATTCTACTTCTTATACTTGTAATTTAGTGTAAGATTTGATGGGCACATTTGGAGATGGTAGAATCTTGCTTTTGTTTGAAAAGTGATTTTTGTTTTAGATTTAATGGATGAACATTTGTGTATACAATCAGACATGACTCTCTACTTAATTAATTGATTCATTTTTGTTTCCTTCCAAGTTGCTTTGTGGATTATCAAGTTACTAAGCATAATAAAATAATACTAAACCACTAGCTATGGTCCCCAGTATGTTCATAGACAGATGTGTTAGTTTGTTTGGCTGCAACTTATTTTGATCTTGAAAATATAAAATTGTAACGATGGAGTAAAGTAGCAATAGTCTGAGCATAGGTTGGAGTGACAATATTTTCGTGACTCAAGATTCAATGGACAAGTGACGTGTCCTTGTATACAAAAATTTAAAATATATTTCATGATCTTAGTATTTAGTTGAAATTGTTAGAAAGTATGTGATAAAATTCTCAAGCATTGTACAAACGATACTCTAACTATTACATTCGAAGAAAAAGAATGAAAATGGAAATTTTAATGAAAACAGTGAAACAAAATAACAATAAGTCAGAGTTGAGAAACACTATCTTTCCACAAGACAAATTATGCACTGGCTAGTGCTCTCGGATATGTCTTCAAAAATAAAACGACTTCCTCCTAGCATGTACAAGCACCTCAAAGTACCGACAAATTTAACGAAGTTACAAGAATTGAGCAAACAAACTTCTATGCAAGAAAAGGGTATATGCAATATGACAAGGAACACGTCAGATAAAATATGTTGTGTGTATTCCTCTTGCCAAAAGCCTTGTCTTTACTCCCCCACACATTTAAAAGAATTCCTCATATTAGTTAGAGAGCACCAATTATGGTTGAGATAACTAAAAAAAACAACAATTTTACTGACGAATTTTTTTGTCGATAATTCCTATCATACGTCGGTAATTTTTTTTAGTTGTAGACTACGTGGCTGTTCGGTTCATGAAACAAAATTGTCTTGAGATGTAGTGTAAAATACACTAAAATAGACCTTGGCTAGGATTAAATTAGTCTTATGTATGATTGTAGAGTAGGGTGGAGAGGAGAATAATGAGTAGAGGGAGATGGACTAATTAGTAGGAGGGGGTGAGGTGAGATGGATAGTCATGAGATTAGGGGAGAAGGAGTCCATTCAAATGGGCCAAAACAGACCTAAATCTACAATTGTTAGCTAAAATTTTGTTAAAAATGTGAATGGAGAAGATAAAAGTTATCTTGGGAACCGAACGGGCACTATATGTATTTCATCGACAATCCGTCGGTAGTTACAAGGGTTTTTTTGTAGTGAATATTGCTTTGAATAGTGTATTAAAAATATGGGGTGTTACACTATAAATTTAACGACGAACAATGAAAATAGAAGAAGTTTGATGTGAAAATTGAAGAAGGGTTTTACTATTCGATGTCTGAAAATCGAAGAAGGGTTTAACTATTCGATGTCTGAAGGTGAAAACTCGTATATTAAATCTGAGACCAAGAAACGACTTCACATGACCTTCTTTTAAACAACATCGTTTTAAGATGGCTCACTAATCTCACACCACATGAGCACCACTAGCTCATTTTAAACACATCAGTGCCATATCACTAAGATTACTCCACCCATTTCAACGGCCAGGTGATGGATGAGATAGTTACGAAAATTGCTAACTTTGTATCCCCTTTGTTCCATTAAATATGAAATATTTGCTTTTTCACTTTATACTATATAAATAACTAACGTGGGAAAAAAAAAGTAAGAAAGAAAATAATGTAGAGGAGAGTCTCATTTACATTTTTCTCTTTTTTACTTTATTTTTTCTTCAATTTAACTATTTATTAGTATCATTTTTCCAAAACACGTATGAAAAAGCAAACGTTTCATATTTAATGGACAAATTTATATTTCAGTTTTTAAAAATTGTGAGTTGGAACAAAATATGATGATATTTCGTGATTTATTTGAAGATTTGAAATAATAATAATAATAATGAGAAATAAATAGAAAAGCTTGATAGCTGAATATAATTATATCACACAATTAACACATACTCCCTCCGTCCCCCAAAGTTTGTCTTAATTTGATCTGGCGTTGACTTTGTATTAATTGAAGGTGTGTAGTGGAATATATAAGGGTCCCACATTGAGGAGATTGAGTGTCTATTTGATGTCTAGGTAAATTCCAAGTGAGACAAACTTTGTGGAACAGACGAAAATGGTAAAATGGGACAAACTTTGGAAGACGAAGGGAGTGCCATACTATTGTAGAAACCTCAGGTTATGTTTTATTTAAATTGTCTATCGGTATTAATGTAAAATCAAATATATATCACTTATTGTGATATTTGATAACAATGTAATATACATTTTGAAATTAAGCAATTGAGGAAATAAACTTTATTAGCGTAGGGAAGCAGTTTTATGATGATAGTGAAATATGGACCAAAAATGTGTTCTACGGATATAGTACTTAATATTCTAGAAATAATATAGTCCAAAGTTTACGTTATTTAAAGCTGGATGAGCAAATGCAAATAAGGTCGCTTTCGCGTAAACATCTGCTAATGTTCATATATGCATGGGTAGTTACATGAATTCAAAGGAGAGTTTGGTAACTAAGATAAATGAACAAATAAAATTAAAGAGGTAAATAATTTAGATCAACCATATGTCTAGCAAATTTTTTTATTCAAGTTAATTATATTTGTTTGGGGCTCAACATTTTTTGGCTTTGACCTCAAACATTCGATTTTTGGGATAACCGACCCATTCCGATGGAAAGTATGCGGAAAAAATATCAACGAAAAATTGATGTGTCTCTTGGATACGAACAAAAACTGTCAAGTTTGCTCCTAGACAAGAGCCTAAAGTGTTAAAAGAAAATTTGAAATTGGCTCCTAGACATGAGCAAAAACTGTCAAGAACGTATGAATGGCTCGTGAGACGAGTCAAAAGTGTCAACAGAAAAACTAAAATAGTTGCTTGATTGAGTCTAAGTGTTGGAATGAAGAAATTGAAGATTTGCAAGTTAAGTATCAAATAATCTTAACACTCAATTTGAAGGAGAGTGATGGAAATAAGCTAATATTAGGGGATTTCTACCTAATTAGAGTGAGTCGAAATCAATTAAATATAGATCAAGGTTTTTTTTGAACATAGAAAATAAAATTTTCCAATATAGTCTATTTTATCTTTTACGTGCTGCATTTTAATTTTGTTATATTTGAGAAAACAGTGTAGTAGTATTAAAACTTGAAAATTATGTAAGAGGAAATTTCGACTAATCTTGTCAACCTATCAATTTCTGAGCCAGCACTATGGAATTCAAATATTTACACTTTGGGCAATCGTGTTGCATTTTGCGATCAAGAAAATTTTTATCCAACTCATTTTACCTATAATTTTTCAACAAAATATAATATTTTCACGAAGAACTAAAAATCATTGCAGGATTAGACCATTTCTGAGTATTTGTAAATCGTGATTCATAAATCAACTATGCGAAGATGATATATTAATTGTGAATGTGACTTTTTTTTAAATCTTAAACTATACCCACATTTATCTCAAAGACCCAAACTATACTATTTAATTAAGTTTCAAAATTATCGACATTGTATTAAAAATATCATGCATCCATTTTTCAGCCCCCGAAATTTTGATGTAACTTGCCGATGTGTAATTCTTAATTCCAATTTTTTTTAGTGAAACAACACAAAAACGATTATTCCAACTTGAATATTTTCTTAGGGCAAAAAATTGAGTGTCATTTCATATAAAACAATATACTATATATATAAGAAAATAAAAACTACACAATGGTACCAACGACGTCAAAATTTCAAGGCTCCAAAATAGACGCATGATATTTTTAAGAAATAATATTAATATATGATTTAAAATTATATTTACCCTAGAAAAATTGGAAAATCACTCAGCATGATATAAATTTTACATCAGATGCAGTGGTATGGCACATGGGAAATATATGCCAAAAAAATAGACAACACAATCTATCATTATCAGATTCCATATTTACTTATATTGTCATTGGTTTCTTTTTTCTCCTGACTTGTTTCTCTCTAATTAAAATTAGGTGTTAAGTGGTCCAATTATTAATCTATTTCATAATTTCATTCGTCATCTATTAATTACTCATCCTCTTCGAAATGGATGTACGTATATAGAATAATTATTGCATGTAAAAGAGAAAAAAAATTGAATGTAAAAGAAATCAAGAAATGGAATAATGTTACTCATCTTCATTTAAGTTGATATATATTACTACTAATTACTAGTACTCCAACATGGTACAATTAATGACGCCTGTAATCAAAACTAATTACAGCCAAACAACCACTGCTAGAGCAAAAATTGACCAAATATTTTCCAGATTCCTATATATCCTAATCCATTTTCAAGTCTAATAGTAATAAATAATTGAAGCACAAAATTTATTTTCTATCTAAGGAATGACTGGAATACTTGTTCATCACAAGGAATTGTGATCCCCATGTCGTGATCGAATCCGAATTCTTCCTCAGCTCGTTGAAGCAGGCTCACGAATTCCGGCCTGTTCAAAATCGAGATAGGAACGATGTATCGGCTCCTGTTCACGCCCACGTACACCACGAAGTGCCCCTTTGGCACGTCCAGTGGCAGCCCCTCGTCGTTTTCGTACCCGTGCCTTTTCCCTAAGCTCGAGCACCGCTTCATGATCTGCTTGATCATTGCTTTTTGTGTGAGTTTGTTAGATTTTCTGATGGCCATTGCAAGTAACAAAGTGATCAACTTAAAGAGAGAGAGAAGTTGGAAAGAAGGGTGTGGCGAGAAAGAAATGAGGGTGAGTGAGTTATATATATAGTAGTAGTACTATATATTTAAAGTAGGGAGTTAATTAATTTGAGTTGAAAATTTAAATGGGCTGATATAATTATTAATTTTGTTTTTTGGTAGTATAAAATTGGAAAAACAAGGGCATGTGGGGGCAAAAGATGAGACCATGGGTGTTTTTAGGTTGTGTGTATAAACATGATGCCATTGGGTTTACTACTTCTTGTTGCCTTTCACCAAGACAATAGGGACCCTCATTTCTTGAGTTTAATTTTAACCCTCTATTCAATAATACTATTAGTACTATTTTCTACCTTCTCTTTTTTCCCATTTTTCATTTACCTTGGATGCATCATATCTTCCATCAGAGGAAACTTCCTCGAAATTTAGTTATATTTTAAAGCTCTTTTTTTTCTTCGACATAATTGGTTTGTTAAGCAAGGCTACGATCTAATCTATCTCACATTTTAAAAGAGGATATTTTAAGTGTATGCTGACACAAGCGAAATGCAACGGCTTTGGTGATTCAAACAACGATTCACGAGGCGAACAGAGGCGTGATGTATAATTTTAGGATATTTAATTATGTACTTTTAGTTTTTTAATTATGTTAGCTTTTATAGTTTTAGGATTTTAGTTAATTTTAATTTAATTAATAATAAAAAATATACTACTATAATAGATGAGACACCTAAAAAATGGAAAGAAATAGATGAATTATGAATACGTGGATACGATTGTAATGCTAAGTGATAAATAAAAATTAAATTAAAAGAGAGTAAGACCAATCTAAAAATGGTTAAAAGAGTAATAGTTACGTGTACCCAAAAATTAAATTACTCTAAAATTGTCCATGTACAAAAAACAAGTGTGCCTAGTAGTCTAATTTCTATTTAATTGTTTCCATATACTTGGATGAGCAGTTAATTTTCAATCTCATCTCGCAAAATCTATCCCAACCATTTTCGTCAAAAATTATTTTTCGTTTTTGAAAGAGTTAAATTTTAAAATTGATATAAAAAGAATGAAAATGCAAAAGGGAAGTGATAATTGCTAACTAATTAGTAATCATTAAATCTTAGCCATTAGATTAGAAGATCTAGTAGTTAAAAATGCCATGGATTATATTTTTAATTAAAAAAATTAATAAATAAAATTAGAGGGTATTAATGTCAATTCCCTCTAATTTAATCATCTTAAAACTTTAAATTTACGCAACTCCCTCGATTTAAATTATTTTTTTGCAAAAAATATAACAAATTAAAGATAATTTTATAAGGATTCCAACGAGATCTCAATTGCATATGTTCCGACGACGTTCGGATGATGAAATTTGATATTTTTTATTTTAGTTTTAAGTAAATGTTGATAACCAGATTTTTATCAACAAATACATAAAAAATCTCAATATAAAGCATATAAAATCTCAATAAATATGTGTTGATATTTTCTTGTACTAGTGTTGATATTCTTATGTCATCTTGTTGATATTTGTAATACACTATGTTGATATAAAAAAACATTCACGAAAATTATCATATGATAACATAATGACGATATTATTTTTGTTGATATTTTGTCCACTATTTATTGAGATTCGTAAGATTTAGTCTCACTCACTCATTTTAAAATCTAAGAGTGGAGATTTGATCTTAATTTTGGATTTGTGTGCTATAAGCATTAGAATATGACCCAAAGGCCAAATATAAAAGATATTAAATTCTTGAAAGATTCGATTGGATGATTCTATACTACTATTACAATTATTGGTATCGAATTGATCTTCATTGACTCTAATATTATCGAAATCCCCCAATTTATGCGTCTTTTCACAAAAATAGCAATTTATATCGTGTAAAGGTACACATAGACATAGGCATACAAATTGTAAAAAAGCTAAGAAAATTAGCCATTTTTTTGCCTGAGATATTATCTTTCCTTATCTAGCGACTTCAATATTGAGTTTATGACCAAACTTATTTGGGAGTGAATTACCTCATAAATACAAGAATTCACAGCTAAGAACATGTTTGGCTCTGAGCTTTCCTTTAAATAATAAAAATTCAATTCTTAATGGGTAAATAGTAAGACCTCGCTTTATTATGTTTTTTACATTAGTGGCTATTTAATATCTTTATTATCGTGAAATTGCAACTTAATTAGCCACTACTTTTATATTCACTCACCCAAAATATCATCTTCAAGTTGACTAGGCAACCATTGCTAATGCAAAACAAAAGTTTTTACTATTTCTTTTTTTGGTTAGACTATTCCTAATTCCTTTTGGTAACAGAGGATGAGCATTTCCTTGAATTCGATCAGTTTTAATTTTTATTGAATTCGGTCTGTTTATGTACACATACAAATAAAGCAAATTATTAAAAGTGATTCTTTTCCTTAAGAGTCGATAACACACTTTCTTTCAAATTCGTAGTTAATTTGGAAGCAATTCAATTTGAGACCGACAGGCAAGGGAGAGTGATGAGATAAGGAGAGGTATATCAATTGAGTGATTAAATCATTTTTCATCTTTGTAATTTTCAGCGGTATATATTGGTTCACTTTTCAAATGCTTACCTTCTCATGTATATGTTGGAAACCACCCAAGATTGGAAAGCATCACATGGAGTATGATTCATTTTATGGTCAAAATATATTACGATTCACGTCAGTGTGCCACCTCATACATGATCGGCAACCGACTGATCGAATAGGCCTAGGTGCCATAATTCCGATACCACCAAATATAGTAAAATTTAATATCAAAATTACTATCACTAACCAATAACAACGTTTATAAAGTATATAGATATTACTTACATCGCACCAAAAGTCAACTAAACTTAACATGCAATAACTACTGCAACTAAAGATATACATATGCCCAAAGACCGCATCAGTGACCCAACAAGGATGCAGCTCGATGAAAAAGCGAATGAAGAACCCACATAAATCCTTTATCAGCTACTCTTTAGCACACGAAACACTTTAGCTATAATTCTTTAACAAATGATAAACACATTAATTTAAAATTCATTTCATCTTCCATTATGCATTTATTTTATTCACCAATAGTCTATGTAATTATTATATACTGTATCAGTTTTCATTAATTCCTAAAAACAAACAAAAACTTTTTCCTTATGTACAGCACATGACCAAAAACCAACAACACATTCATAATGACATTCAAAAAGTCCCAACAAAGCTCAATTGTACTATTTATATTCACATCTCTAAAAAATTTCATAATGAATAATACTAACATATATGTAGTGATAAAAACACCCCAATTCACCAATTCACATTAGCATCAATCAATTGCACATAATCAAGTCTAACATCAACCAATACATGCATGTCGCATCAATAGTCCACATCCATGTATGCTTCGAGAGTCTTCCTAGCACACTCGCCTTTATTGGACTGACCCATCTTTGAACTCGCAGGAGTGTACGGCTTGTTACGAGATTATTTATGACTGTGCATGGTTTGATATTTTAAATTCATATAGAGAGAAAAAAAGAAAAGAAATAATCAATTAAGGACATGGAATTTTCCATGGTCTTGAACTAAGAAAGCAACGAATGCATTGGGGCCAAGAAAAGAAGGGCGTTTTGAATGCCATCCCATGTTCTGTGAATGAAATTTGTTGCTGGTTTTGACATTTAAACACTTAGAAAATACATACTATAATACTAAGGCCCTACAATTTGTCCATTTCCTCACTGATTAATGCCAATCGTTAGTATGATCTAATATAAACCCACATCCAAATTTAAGGGTTGGATCTTCACCTCCAAACTATATACTATAATCATTCTTTTTGTCCTATTTTATGGTACAATTTATTAGTCCTTTATGGATCCCTATACTTTCGGAAAAGATTAATTCAACAATCAAAATCATCAATTTTACGAGCCATATTATGACATTGACATCAAATTATATATCTCTTTGTAACAATATTTAATGTTATTTGCGGATAAACATTGTAAATGAACCGACATGAATAATTCGCCAAATCAAATGTGAAACAAGGGAATTTTTTTTTTATTTTTTTAAAATGTTTGTATGAGAAATAATGTTATTGGCTTGTCAACATGATGACCATGTTACCTTTGCCTCCCTTTACTATTGTGAAGACAACAATCAAATGTACGAGTTCTGTCAGCCAAACCCCATGCCTGCCTTATTCAATCCAAGAAATTTTTCCAAACTCAACCACCTCCCAAATTGTAGAGGTGAATGAAGCTTTCTTGGTTTGGTGAATAGGGTAGTACGCAATGTCCCTCTATACCTTACGACAATAATACCCTAACAAGTTGTCAATCCTTCTGTTCGCGTCGACATAGTGGTAAAGTGGTTGATGCATGGGGCCAAAAGTTTCGAGTCTGAGTCCACCATGACACAACAATTAAAATTTTATTCATTTTTCAATAACATAACTTTGGCGCTTTTGACGAAACTCTTGTTTTGCATGTAAACTTAAAATTCATTCGACATTATTGAACTTAACATGGTCACTGAAAATTTGAGGTCGCCAAATCGATCGACCTAACTTACCATAACGTCTCCGACTTCAAACATGACTTAATTAATTGCCGGACATTTTATAATGTGCGCAGAATCAGAATTTGACCTAAGTTCAATAACTTACTAACTATTATCCTATTTTTTGATATAAAGAAAATGAGGGATATATGAATCGATGATTTGGTAGCAAGAACACACAAAAGGTAAATGAAAATGGCTAATCCCCAACTAATATAACATTTAAGGAAACAAATAAATGAGAATTCAAATATGAAGCATAGAGTGATTAGGATTGGTATGAAGATTGAAAAAACATAATGAGAAGGTTGAGAGATGGCCCATTTACAGCTAAGATGTGGGAAGAGGAGAAACAAAGGACTTACGGATGTACCTCAGCCATTGATATCTCATCACATGTAACGATTACTACTTGCATTATCACGTCTAATTGACTAGTGATGTCGTATCATTAGATGTCGAATTAGTGACGTAGTATCATTAGATGTTGACATGAATTCCTAACGGCGTTATCAAGACTAATTGACTAATGATGTAGTATCATTTGTTAATCAAATCTCGTATTTAATGGTAAAGATTAGATGTTAATTAGGATTATGATGGATTTGCACATATGTACACGAGTGTGAATGCAATGGTGGATGTGTAATTAGTTAAGTGTACGCAAGTCAAGAAGTTAGCGGCAGCGGCCGGCCATATGTTTGGAGAAACCATTTTCCAGCTGGGTCAAACAACATTTATTTCTATGACAAATGTGTACATATATAATTAAAGAGAATTGAATATGTATTGCTGGTTTTGAATGTATTAATTATCTACTATTATCAATTTATCATCGAAAGTATTGTTGTTGTAGTACATGATGGGGTTATTCGGTTTGCAATATTGTATCCGTTATTAAATTTGTAGTGTGTTTGGTTCATGAGATTCAACCGCACAATTCAATCATAGATGAATAATAATGGGATAATTAATCATAGCTAACCCCCTATGATTAAAATAATCTCACAGCTCAATCCTAGATTGTATCTTGGTATTATTTTATTTTGGAAACCGAAAACCACCGATAAGTATTATACTACGATGAAAGATGAAATTTTATGTATACATCGATACATTATTTAGACTCCATTATTATTTTCATATCGACACAATAAATATGAAAGTTTATAGACTAAATAGACTTTCTATCTAATATTACTATTTTATTTGAGACTCCATTATTATTTTCATATCGACACAATAAATATGAAAGTTTATAGACTAAATAGACTTTCTATCTAATATTACTATTTTATTTGAGAGACTCAATGACTTGAAATAGTGACTCATATAATGGTTTCCTAGGAAATGAGCCAATCGTGATCAACGCAGTCATTACCAACAAAGTCATTAGCCTTTAAGGAGTATTATTCTATGTCGATTAATGTATAAAAGAACAAAAACAAATGTGTAGTTCATAAGACAAAAGAACTAGTATCTTTATCATGTTTAGCCCTTTCTCACTCTCATGACTCCGCTTTGAAAACATTTGTAATTTTAAAAATACTGAAAAAAGCATTCTAGTGTTCAAGAATCGTTCCTATGAGAGTTGTACCAAATAGTATCACATATATGTGTGTGTGAATGGTAATGGGCCACAAAGTTTAATGGGCTAAGAATTCAGGAGCTAACTATTGGATCGTTCATTTGCATATCTAGAGAGTTATGAGCTAGGTGGTTTTAGATATGTAGATCTCCATGTGTATCTTTTATATTCATTCAATTTCATTCCTTTCCGTTGTAAATTCTTTTGTAACGATCAACAAGAAGCTTAATTCCAAAAGAGAGTGCATCACCATACATAAATAAAGCCATAAAACTTATTGACCTCCCAGTTATATAAATATAACCATCAAATGGAAATTCTTGATGAGGTTAGTAGTTGCCTCAAATACTTGGAATTGTTTTGAGTGTTGCAGTCTGAAACATTGGACTGAAGAAGCGAGCTCCATATTCCCACGCCTTGAGAAGCTTCGTCTTTTTTTATCTACAAGGGTTGGAGAATATCCCGTTACAAATTGGAGACATAGCAATGATCCAAAAATTATGGATGGCCAGTTGCTGCGATTCAGTGGTGAAATGTGCAAAAGATATCGTAGAGGAACAAATGGATTTGCAAGGGGATGATCTTCCATTTCATATTGAGGTTCGACTTCTGCTTGATAAGAACGAAGTGATGAACGAAGCAATGTTGTACAATTCCCAAATGAGTTTTAAATGTAATTTGATTTGAGGAACAGAAGCATTGTATTATGCTGTACATTTAACAAATTTAGTGTAAAATTCTTCAAGATATTTGCAATAGAGACAGTGTGATAATTGATTAAGAACGATTAAATTTATTCGAAAATGAAGCATGATTTGAAACAAATGAACCCAATTATCTTCAACCCGGTGGATCTACCCGCCACCGCCACCGCCACCTCCACCGCCCCCGCCACATCCCGCTCCACCACCACATCCGCCGGCGTCAGCAATATTATCACCACATCCCGACCCACCGCCAACAGGACAACATCCGCAACAACGTTCCTTCTTCTTGTCAGCGCAAGCAAATAATAACATAGACATCACTGAAATGGACACAAGAAGCATCAACATCAAAGCCCAACCCTCATAAACTTCATTTACCATATTCATGCCCTCTCTAACACTTATAACTCTACCCATTTTTATCACTTTACACAACAAATATTGAGATAAAATAAGCAGTATATATAGTTGCATTGATCTATGCTTACCCTTTTGTTTCTATGAAGTTGCAAACAGGACCACGTTAACAAGTGGTATACTATATAGCCCATAGGAAAGAAATACCATTCAAATTTAAGTCTTTAAAATTGCAATAGATTTAAGATCCTATTTGTATTATACAATGGCATATAGTTCACTTTTATTCTTCGTCTGTCATCTATTGTCATCAACCATCCCCATTAATTTGTCAACCCTTTTATTTAGATATACAATTTTAAAATCATTTTATTTCTAGCTAATCCTATATAAATAAGTTAACAAATACACCTAGATTTCTTCTTCAATATATTTGCAGTTTTGCACCATTAGAATAAGAAATTCAAAATATTAATCAGATTCAAACAAAAATAAATGGAATGTCTCAACTTGCCAACTTGCAATGTTTTTAAAATTTTCATAATTGTATCAACTTGTTACATATAAATCAAAATCCACCCACTGATTTGAATCTAACTGGAAATTTCCAAGATCCATACCAACAAACTTGATCATCCTTACTCATATTTTATGCTTCGATCAATGCATAAATTGGGACATGAAAAATCAGCCCCGGCCATTAATCACCTATGCAATAATTCATCATTTCAACTTTCATAACTCATAAGTGTGTTCTTGCACATTGTGTTATTAGAAGCTAAACAAATATTATTGATACACTTTAATACACTACAATAACGTTATACAATGTCCATACTTCATACATTCAATATAGATAAGTGCAAATAGATTATTGATATAGTCCAATTGGTTTTCACATTTTTCACTTAAATTTTTTTGTATCTAGATAGCAATCAGATTCAAATAAAAAGAAATGGAATATGACATCTTCCAACTTGCAATGATTTTCAAGTCACAAAATTTACCAACTTGGTATGCAAACTAGGTGCCTTGCTTGTACAAAAACTATACCCATTGTTTTGAATCTACTCGGAAATTTACAAGACCTATGCCGACCAATTTTATCATCGATAATCATATTTTTTTTTTCGGTGCATGAATTTGGACATGAAAAATCATCATATTTTTGTGTAGTTTTATGATATCGTCTCACACCAATTATGGGTTGGCCTTTTTGGGTAGATGGGCCCAAATAAAACATTTTTAAAATGAGAAATGAGAAATGAGAAATTATATTTATAGACAGTCCCGTTCCCAAAAATAGAGATTTTGGATTTAATATAAAATTGATAAAATAGGAGATAAAATAACAAATTATTAGAGTATTGTTAATGAAAATTAGGTCAATTTCTTAAAAGATAAATTTTGTAAAAATAAAAGTGGACTAATTTTCGTGGAATGGATCAAAATAACTAAAAGAAGACTATTGTTTGGAGCTAAAAGGGAATAGTAAATTATACACTCTCCCTGACCCGCTTAAGAGAATAATCTTTATTAAGTTAAGTGTAGAGAAAATAAAATATACTAAGTAAAGAGAATGAAATAAAGGAAATATAGTAAGTAAGAGTAAATATATTTTTTTTGCTAAAATTAATAATTAATTACTTGTAGAAAGACAAAAAAAAGAAAAAAAAAATCAATTGTAATAGGGTGAAGGGGGTAATTATAGATTATAAGTGACTTATTTTTCACTTGCAATAAATCTGCATACTATGATTATATAAATATGTTTTTATTTTATTAGTTCTTTGCGTCTTATATAGATACAGTCTAATTGATTTCCACGATTTCATTTTTGAAATGTTTTTATTTCAACCTCTCATATAAGAGTATTGTTATAATTTTATAAATATCAAAGGTTTCTTCAACAATAGTATATTTGACCCTTTTTGAACTAGTTAGACAAAATCTATCCATTGTTTTGAATCCACTCGGAAATTTCCAAATAATTATACCATCCACCTTGATCATCAATCATTAATCATATTTTATACGTTGCGTAACATCCCATTAATGCTAATAATAGTTTCATATAGAAAGTGAATGATACCATAAAGTGGAGTAGTACTTTAAACTACTACGTTTGCTTGCTTTACATTTTTATCTATGTTAAGAAAAATTAATTACTAAATGTGAGAAAGGAAGCTTGCTAGAATGATAAATACAAGTCGAGGAATGATTTATGCAAGAGCAAGTATAGTAGAAGAATATTAAGTGTCCATGTACATATATGAGATAATGCTCTTTAACATGAGTAATACAGTAGCAATACATGTGAATATAATTATCAACTCTCTAGTATTAGTACTCTACAATAGGAACTTCTCGAATAGTCATTCCTTCTTCTTGAATGCCCATTATTTCTCTTCAAACGTAACCATGTCCTGTAGTCAAAGGAAAATAAGTTTGTCATACTAGAAGACAAAGCACTTCTACACTCTACTTCCTTATTTAGTCAAAGAGTAAACAATCCATGAAAGAACAACTTTGACATCATTCTATTGATGGTGACACCGAAGCACACACGCGTTACCATCTTTCAAAATCTTGCAAGAATAGACCCTTCCCCATGCATACTCCAACAGTTAATTAGCATAGTAAGTTGATTAGAATCAGAGGAATAAAGTCTCCAACATCATGATGAGTATGATGAATTTGAGGAGAAGAGCTTTATGTTTCTTGTAGCCACATTCAAGATCACACGGTAAGAAATTCACTATAAATAGAACATCCCGCTCAACCTTTTTCCCATCACAATCTCTCATCAGCTTCATCGCATAAATGTATCTCTTTCACCCACAAAAATCCATGTTTCTACACATTCAAGTTTAGAGGAAGGTGCTTCAAGAGCTTAGCTAGCAAGTAGAGGAGCAATCTGTTCACTCACCAAGTTTTCTCATTATCTAAGCATTCGCAAGGAAATAATACCCTAAGGAGGAGGTATTTTTGAATCAAAGTTGCAAGGACCTAAGGTGAACTTTCGAACTTATATACAAATGAAAGTATGAAATATTTTGAGATAATATTTATATATGCAAATGATATTGTCTTGCCATAAATTATTTTGGTTTTATGTAATGATGCCTATCCGTATTGGTTATACTGAATGTGCTATGCCAATTAAAGTAAGAATCGAATTCGGGTCCCAGCAAGGGGAGAGTCCCTACTCGGACTAGTGTACACATGGGCTATATGTCATCGAGAGGGTTGGCCGGTCCGGTGTCCGTGGAAAGTGGCCACTTTCCCGGCACAAGAAGGAATGTTTAGATATGGCAAATTACAGAAGGAATGAGAATGCAGTCAAACTTTTAAGCAAAGGAATTTAGTAAGCTTGGGCCCTTTTTACTAAAACTCTCAAGTATTACTGTAACGATGGCATGCCAATATTTCTTTTATAATTGTATATGTGTATATTTCGGCAATATGTTCACTGAGTACTTTTGTACTCAGCCCTGCATGTATTTCTAAATGTGCAGGTTGAGCTGCGATGAAGGGGGGAGAGTGTTGAATCAAAGGGGCTTATTTCTAAATCATGTAGTACTCTCGGAGGTTCATGTCTTCACACATGGAACCATGTTTCAGTCATTCCGCTGTGCTAGTTTCTACTTTTTCCGAAGACTCTGATATTTAAATAAATCGTGTTGTACGAACCTCTAAACTCGAATCCTTATGTGATCGAGTGTACCTTATCTAAGTACTCCTTTTATGTTTCTCTTTTATTATATGATTTACTCTTATATCTTCTTCCCCATTTCTATCCCCTCTTCTAAATTCCCATCCACAGTCACATTAACCATGTTTTACTATCCTTAGTAAAATGCGGGTGTGACACGTTGATACATGAATTTGGACATTAAAAATAAGCACCAATCACCTATGCGATAGCTCATCATTTCAACTTCAAGCATCAGTCAGTCACATAAATATGTCCTATTTATTAATTAATAGTACTTGACTGAGTATCAGTTTATACACTACATACATACACATAAAATTTTATTACAATGTGCATCTTTTATACATTAAATGTGGACAAATTCAAATACTTTGTAAATATAATCCAATCCAATCGATTCTAACATTTTATTATAAAATGCTTTTTATTCAAACCTTTCCGATACAAATATTCTTTACAATATGCCCATATTTCTGATAGTATAATATATCTGCACTGCGACAAAAAAATCACCTCAACATATCAATCAGATCCAAACAAAATAAATGGAATATGATAGCTTGGCAACAACCACCTTGATATCATATTTTCACAATTCAAGAATTGTAAAATGCAATCTTGGCAACTTGCTGGTACAAAACCTATCCACTTTTTGAACCTACTCAGAAATATCATAAATCATATTTTATCCCTCGATGCCTAATGTCCAGTGACATGATAAATCAGCACGAAACACATCATGTCATTCATCATATCAGCCTTCATAACTCATAGTGTATTCTTCAACATTGTGTTATAAAGCGATACCATCAAATTCTTATCCAACATTCTCATAACTATGGCAGCCTATGCAGCCATGGTTTCTCTAATGAATATCATAGATTCCATCAAAAACAATCATTCCCCACCCATCTCTCTCCACAAACACCAAATTCAATCTCTCACTGAATATGTTAACTTCCTGCAAGAATTTCTCAAAGGTTACGGGTCCCCTGTTTCCGACACCGATGAAGCAGATCCATTGGAGATGCGTATTGCTGATGCAGCTTATGCTGCTGAGGATGTTATCGAATCTCATATTGTCGACAAGATTCACCTCAGTAGATCCAAACTCAGGCGCTTCTTCGACTTCTTTCGAGGTCCCAAGGATCAGAGAAATGTCTCATCAAAAAAAGATGATGACGAAGCGGTCAAGGTGTATCAAGCGGTACAAAATGTGATAGAAGAAATGAATCGGATCAAGGAAGTGGCAACGGAGACCAAGACAGAGAAGGTGGTGGAGGTGGTCCGTGATCAGCCGCGTGGATTCGTCTCTTCTTCTAGTAGGAAGAAGAGTAGTGGCATGATGGTGTTCTCTGATGATGTCTTGCATGGGATCATGGATAAGCTCATGTCAAACGAATCCGATCACCAAGTCATCCCCATCACGGGTATGGGCGGAATAGGTAAGACCGCTCTTGCTCAAACTGTATATTCGAATAAAACTATCATGGACCATTTTACCGTTTGTGTTTGGGCTACTATATCCGAACAATACAACACGAGAGAAATTCTATGTGAACTTGTTTCTCAAGCCACTAAGAAAGACAAGGAGACCCTTAGTGAAAGGAATGAAGATGAATTAGGATCAGAGCTCCGCAAATATTTGTGGGGTAAAAGATTTTTAATTGTAATGGATGATATGTGGAACATTGAGTCCTGGGAAAGTATTCAACATTACTTTCCTGACAATAACAAACATAGTCGAATAATGGTGACGACTAGGGTCTCACAATTGAGTTCCCGGTTAAACCAACAATATAGCCATCAAATGGAATTTCTTGATGAGAGTAGTAGTTGGGTCTTGTTCTCCAAAACTGTGTTTGGAGAGGAACATTTTCCTTTTGAATTGGAGAAAATCGAAAAAGAAATTGCAACTAATTGTAGGGGACTTCCTCTTTCAATTGTTGTAGTTG
This sequence comes from Salvia hispanica, assembly GCF_023119035.1. Taxonomy (NCBI): domain Eukaryota; kingdom Viridiplantae; phylum Streptophyta; class Magnoliopsida; order Lamiales; family Lamiaceae; genus Salvia; species Salvia hispanica. The sequence continues at coordinate 2,458,566 of NC_062966.1, read as the reverse complement.
GTGGTCTTTTGAAAAATATTGAACACACCCAAAAAGTTGGGAATCAATAAAGAACAACTTAACTTCAAGAGTAAATTTAGACAATAATAAGCATTGCTTGAAATTGTTGAAAATGAGCTATAATCACTTGCCAGTCTACTTGAAGCCTTGTTTCTTATACATGGGTGTGTTTGAAGAAGATGATCCAATTCTAGTCTCAACTCTCGTCAAGCTGTGGGTTTGTGAAGGATTTCTTAAACCTGCAGATGGCCAAAGTTTGGAAATGATTGGGAAAGTGTTATTAAAGGATTTAGTGGATAGAAATCTCGTTCTAGTGGATGAGTTGGGGTCTATTGGAAACATTAAAGTAGTCAAAGCAGAAAAACCTCATGTGATAGGAGAGTCTAGTCCTCGATGCATAAATAGCCAACGTCGCGTTGTTATACGCAGAAAAACCTCAAAGCAGAAAGTGCTTGATGACTTGCAATCTATGTCGCATGTTCACTCAATTATTCGCGAGCATGAGAAACTTCCTAAGGACCATAACTTTAGATTGTTGAGGACAATACATGCATAAAAATTTCGTTATTACGTGAATTCTCGCGTGTCTGGGTATGTTAACTTGCGGCACCTTGCTCTTGAGATTGCCAGGATATCCTCAATTTTTTCTTCTTTTGGTCACCTTTGGAATTTGCATACTTTGATCGTTTCTTGCGAGAGTGAGTCTACTGCGCCTACGGAGAGTTGGAAAATGCCTCAACTCAGGCATATTGCTATGAAGGGGAGAAGATTAATTCTACCAGATCCTTCAACTGATGATGTTGTAATGGAGAATTTAATGGTACTTAAGGGAGTACTCAATTTCAAGTGCGACGAAGAGGTGGTTAAGAGAATTCCCAATATCAATAAGTTGGAGATACTGTATAAAGGGAGAAAGGGAGTGGATCATGGTGATTATTATAGTTTGGCCAATATTGAATGTTTGGGTAATTTAGAATACCTCAACATTTCACTATGGTTAGATTTTAAAGGAAGTGACTTGTATAAGCTCATGTTTCCCCAAAACCTCGAGTGTTTGACTCTTTCGGTAAATGGTGGGTTTGAATGGGAAATGATGTTGGAAAAGATCGGTTCGTTGCCCCTTCTTGAGAAGTTCAAGTTATGGCTTGGATGTTTTAGAACAGAAAAGTGGGAAATATTGGAAGGCCAATTTCCTAGCCTGAAATACTTGGGATTATTTTCGTGTCCTAGCCTAAAACACTGGACTACAGAAGATGAATTTATCTTTCCACATCTCGAGAAGCTTTATCTTTTCCATTTAGAAGGGTTGGAGAATATTCCATATGAAATTGGATGCATACCCACGCTCCAAAGCATACAAATGGTTGATTGTCGCGAATCAGTGGTGAAGTGTGCGAAAAAGATTGTAGAGGAACAAATGGATTTAGACGGGGACGTTCTTTCCTTTAATGTTAGCGTTTGGCTTCCATTTTATAAGAACGAAGAAGCAGTGTTGCGAGAGTTGCAGAGCTTGTCAGGTCTCAACTTTGAAGTTGCATATTCCTAACTAGTGTTATGTACTTATGCTTACTAAATATGGGGAGTGATCAATTACTAACTTATCATTTAATTGCTAACTACAACTAATTTATGGCCATAGGATTTTAGAAAATGTGTGGTCTACAATTTGTCACGTTTAATTTTCATTTTTATTAATTAAATCGAAAAAGATAAAAAAAACTCCAAATTAGGATTTTGGATAAAAATGTTAATATAGTGTTCCGAAAATATCAACACAATGCTTTAAGAATGTTAACTCATTGCTTATATTCACATTCTACATGTATTATATTGACATATTTTTATATAGTATGTTGACATTTATGCTTGTACGAAAAAATTTAAAAATTTTGAATTTTTTTTCAAATTTTGACGTCGGAACATATGCATGTATGATATCGTTGGAATCCTTATGAAATTATCTTTAATTTGATATATGTTATATGAATTTAAAGTTTTGGGATTTCTTTTAAAAGTTAGTTATATTTAAACATGTAGTTAATTGACATTAATACCCCTATTGATATTTTTTGGAATTAATCCTATAGCCTTATTGACGTTTTTCGTTGATCGTATTGACATTTATGGATTAATGATCTAAGCCCTTAATTTGAATATCGAATGACTATTATTTAGTTGTAGTTAGCAATTAAGTTATGCGTTAGTAATATAACACTCCCTGCTAAATATTGAGTTTGAGATTTTTTTTTAGAACATTGTATTATGTTACATTTTCCACAACTTCTGTATAATATTATATTTGCAATTGAACAGTTTATCACGTGTTTTTATAATCTACTATTCATATACATGAATCTCATAAACTTTAATGGATGTCACGTTTATGCATTATCTGACAATTTGTAGGATCCAATATACATATGTGCTTTGATTAAGAAGTCGCAAACATTTTCATTTGCCATCAAGTTTTTATGTTTTAATATCTTTAGGGTCCAATACATATGTGCTTTAAATTGATTCACAGGTCACAAACTTTTTAATTTGTTATCAAGTTTCTATGTTTTAATATGCAAGATACTGTATCTTATATAAAAATGTACTATAATATCAAAGTATTGCGGTCTTTTAATTTTAGATGATTTCCCCAATCATTTTTCGTACCAAAAAAAAGCCCACGAAATTTTAAAATTTGCAAAACAATATATAAAAACTATATTAAAACAATTTTACAATGCAAAAAATAGTATAGTACTCCCTTCGCCCAATTAAAAATGAAACGTTTTCCTTTTTAAATTGTCCCATTAAAAATGAAACATTTACTAAAATGGAAACAACTCTATCTCTACTTTTTCATTTCTTTTACTTTACCCCCTCTTCATTAACTCACAAAATAACATTACATAAAATCCTGTGCCGATTCTTAAATGTTTCATATTTAATGGGACGGAGCGAGTATATAATTACGAATCACCAATATCCCAAAATTCTGCAAAACAATATACAGAAATTATATTCATAGTGCACCGCAAAAAAAAAAAACATACTCCCTCCCTTCCGCCCTTCATTTTTGTACTCGTTTTGAAAAAAATGATACAAAATAGTTAAAATGGGTAGAATGTAAAGTAAAAGAGAGAATAATGTAGGGAAGACCCAGTTACTTTACACTCTCTCTATTTTAGTACTCCATCCGTTCTGTCTACATAGATGAATGATATGCTACATACCTTATGTGAACACCACTCTCATTTGGCGCACATTTAGCGTTGTTCGTTTCGATTTATAAATTTAGTTTGATTCTAATACATTGAAAAATGTTAGTGAAATTTTTAATTTCACAAAATTTGTAAAAATCAAAGCTTGATTTGCCCGTTTTCTCTACAATTTCAAAATAAATTAATACAATAACAAATCAAGCTTTGATTTTTATGATTTTTGTGAAATTAAAAATTTAATCAACATTTTTTATGTATTAGAATCAAACTTAAAATATAAATCGAAATGAACAACGCTAAACATGCATCGAACGAGAGTGATACATACATAATGAGCTCACACAAGGTATGTAGTATATCATTCCTCTATATATAATGCGTTGACCAATTCTAATGGTAGATTTTCAGATCTTGGTAATGGTTTTTCAAATTTTTAAATTTCTGGTATTGAATTTTCAAATTTTTATATTTATGCAATTTAGAATTTTTCGGATCAGATTAGATCTCATAGTTCGGATTTTGGATTTTCAGACAATTCGAATCAAATTAGATTCATTTTTCATTAAATTTTGGATTTTCAAATTAAGAAAAAATCTGATTCGAAATCTGAATGTTCACCCCTAAATTGAGTAAATTTTTTTTGGCCCACAATATAAGAAACTAATGTCAAATTGTTAACTGTGTAGATAATAAAATACTACTACTCTAACATAAAATAAAATATGTGACATAATTGAGTGTCAAATAGGCTAAGGCAACATGAGAATAGATACTTGGCCTTCTTCGAATTAAAATAGGCTGAAAAGGTGAAGGGTGGACATGAGAATATATACTTGGGCTTCTTTGGGCGTTTTCTAGGCGTATCTGCCGACTGCTATATCATACAGGCCCACTACGACTTACTCCACTGTAGAGATAGTCAATTCAACCCGAAATTCATGGGCTGGCCTGAACAACCCGGTAATATGAGCGAATTAGAGCTGTAATTTTATTAACCGAATACAAAACAGGCTAAACGGGTTGACCCGAATGAGTTGGTGGGTTAAACGGGTTGGCCTGATGGGTTGTGAGTTTTAATTATAAAATATATTAAGTTTAGGGGTTTTTTTTTATATTTTTGAATCCTCAATCTTCATTCTACACAATCATTAGTCTTATTCAATCTTCATTCTACACTTTTCCACTCGATCCCACAATATTAGCTTTCAAGTTCCATCTCAATTCATTATTGCACCGTCCCATCATCTGCCACTAGTGTCTTACCACCACCAAAACCAATCAAGACAAAATTAAGAACTAACCCATCAAAATCTTAATATATTTATCATTTTTATAAAGAATTAGTTACGAACAATGCCATAATAATGACACGAACACAAGCTTTAATTTATATATAGTTGATCGAGATTAACCTTTTCAAGTATTATTGAAGAAAACTATGAAAATTTGCAGATTTTATATGATTCTAAACTAAAAAGAAAAAAATATCTAAAATTTAAAATCATTTTATAGAAGAAAATTTTGATACAAGAGATTATTTTCGAAAGCTTTTAGGCCCGAATAGCCCCAAAACCCGACGGGTTAGGGTTAGGGTTGAAAATTTATGACCCGAAAAATCCATAACCCGAATGGCCCGCACCCAAATAGCCCGGCGATCCGCGTGGGCTGATCCGAACCCGAACGGATTAGCCCGATTAACATCCCTACTCGACTGTAATAATTAAAGCCCACCAATTTAACTAAATCAAGGCCCATAGTTTTAGCCCATTTAATTCTTGTGAAATTCGACCGCCAGCCGCCACCACCGCCAGATCCATTAACTACCTCTCTCACCCGCCCTCTTCCATGTCGCCGACAAACCTAAATCCGTAATTTCAAAATCTTCCTCTCTCACTCCAAAATTCATCGCATCAATCAATCAACGCCTCCGACCGGCCGGACGATCCGCCACAACAGCACGGCCGAACAGCCAGCCGTCGACTTAGCACTACTTCTGAAAACCATCCATTTCCCTGACTCAATTGATTGACGATGGGAGTTCCCGCGTTCTATCGGTGGCTGGCGGAGAAGTATCCAATGGTGGTGGTGGACGTAATTGAGGAGGAACCTGTCGAGATAGAAGGTGTTAAAATTCCGGTGGATACGAGCAAGCCGAACCCTAACAACATCGAATACGATAATATGTATCTCGATATGAACGGAATTATTCACCCATGCTTTCACCCAGAGGATCGAGTAAGCATATGAATTTGATTAATTTCGTAGTTTTAACTTATTCCAGCTCGAGGCAATTGCTGTTTTAGCATAGTAGCTGTGTTGAACCAACTGAATTTAAATAAATTCAGACGCGTGTTGTCGTCACTTGTCACTCTACCTAGGAAATGATTGATTGCTAATGTTTTGTTGCATATATACTGATAAAATTCCTCAATTGTTACTTTGAATTTTCTCTTGACCAAGGAGGTATCAACGTCCTGAAATATATCCTATATACTGATAAAATTCCTCAATTGTTACTTTGAATTTTCTCTTGACCAAGGAGGTATCAACGTCCTGAAATATATCCTAAGGATTTGGAGTCGCTGAACTTGCTTTGCTTTTGTAGAACTATTTTCTGATTTACATTAGCCTATGCAACAGTGTTCCCTTTTTTGAGATGAAAAATCTGTTAATAAACTTTATGTATCGCGCAGCCTTCTCCAACCACCTTTGATGAGGTGTTTCAGTGCATATTTGACTATATAGATAGACTTTTTGTGATGGTGCGGCCACGGAAACTGCTTTACATGGCTATAGGTGAGTAAATAGGTTAAAATCCTTATTTAGCAATGGATAAGTTGAGAGTCAATATTGGCAACATTTATTTGACTCAAACTGGCATTTATTGTTAGATGGAGTTGCACCAAGGGCTAAGATGAATCAACAGCGGTCACGGCGTTTCAGAGCAGCCAAAGATGCAGCAGACTCGGTGTGTCCCATGTTATAGTCTCATTACAAATATATAGTGTGAAGTATGTTTTTCTCATCATATGATTTCTAGGCAGCTGAGGAGGAAAGGTTACGGCTGGAGTTTGAAAAAGAAGGGAGAAAGCTTCCTCCCAAACAGGAATCCCAACTTTTTGATTCCAATGTTATTACGCCCGGAACACCATTTATGGCTGTTCTATCCGTTGCTCTACAATATTACATTCACCTAAGGTTAAACAATGACCCTGGATGGAAAAATGTCAAGGTATTGCTGTCATGGATTCAGCTACTTTTATAGTGTGTGTTGAATAGTAGAACTTCTTTAATGATTTATGCAAATTACTCTGCCTCCATGAAGGTTATCCTTTCAGATGCAAATGTTCCTGGTGAAGGCGAGCACAAAATCATGTCTTATATTCGCCTCCAAAGGAATCTTCCTGGTTATGATCCAAATACCCGTCATTGTCTGTATGGATTGGTATGGCATCTTTCTGTTTAAAATGTAGGCAAATTTCTGTGATTTATGCACTTAACAATCATTGATTGTCATCTCTTTCTGCATTGCAGGATGCAGATCTGATCATGCTTGCTTTGGCCACTCATGAAGTTCACTTTTCTATTCTTAGAGAGGTATGCCACTGGTTGCTTGGCACTCTAACTTTACTTACTTTAATCACTTGATTTTGAAGCCTGTTAATTCATACTACCTCCGTCCATAAAAAATAGACAAAGTTCTAAATGGCACGGGTTTTAATGCGCAATTGGTAAAGTAAGAGAGAGGGAGGGAAAAGGTTGTGGAAGTAGTGTTAGTGGATTGTTGGGTCCATATTTAAAATGTTGTGTAAGATTAGTATTTGTTTAAAACTTCCCATATTTAGAATTGGTCAAATTTTGTTGGACTGCCCAAAATGATAAAATTAGTCTAGTTTTTGTGGACGGAGTCAGTATATTTTGAAAGATGTGACAGTTTGATGTTGAGTAAAAACTTATGCTACAGTTAATTGCGTCATATGTTTATAATTAGCTACAGAATTGGGTGTTAAACTCTCTAACCAACATTTAACTTTCCTCTTTATGACTATTATTTTCTCCAATTGTGATTGCAAGGTTGTGTTCACTCCAGGACAACAAGATAAATGTTTTCTTTGTGGTCAAGTGGGTCATTTAGCTGCAAATTGTGAAGGGAAGGCAAAGAGAAAGGCTGGAGAATTTGATGAGAAAGGTGATGCAGAAATTGTGCCTAAAAAGCCTTATCAAGTAAGTTGGAAATTACATGATAGAGCATCATAAGTATACTTGTGTGTGTAAATTCAAATGCTAATGTGGCCTTTCATGCAGTTCTTGAACATTTGGACTCTTCGTGAATATCTGGAATTTGAGATGAGGCTCCCTAATCTTCCTTTTGAGATTGATTTCGAATGTATTATAGACGATTTCATCTTCATGTGCTTCTTTGTTGGTAATGATTTTTTACCTCATATGCCAACGCTCGAGATTCGTGAGGTATGTTTCGTAGATGGTTTTGTGTCTCCTTTGGGTTGATTATTTTCCTTTTTTTGGATAAATAAAAAATGTCATGACCGGGGTGTTTTGTGACCTGTTGATATGGTTTAACTGTTTAGTAAACCTAGTAAACCTTGACTTCCTTACTGTGGCATTCAATTTTATTAGACAACTCAATGTTAAGATAGCTAAAGTAATGATGGGAATTATTGAAGAGTCTTATAGTTTCTTTATCATGATATGAATATGGGTATCATAGGTTTTTGTAAGGTTTAACCAAGAGAACAATTGAAAACAACAGACTGACACCTATGGAGTGTGGAATGCAATATGATAGATTGTTATTAAGATAAAAGGTATTCTAACCACTGTCCATATAGGATGATTGAGTTGAGAGTTCATACTATCTAGGTTGTAGTATGATGATTTTCTAGCATGGATAATACTTATGGTGAAGAGTTTCTTAAGTTTCTAAGAAGCTTAAAGCTCTTGATACTAGGTCTATGCGCATCATGAAACTCAAACTTGAATTTCATAAAGACATTGATTTCAATAATTGTTTAATTTGGTCTGGCTATTACTTTTTTTGGGGAGAATATAAAATGGTCATGCAACATCTGATAATATTAAGCTGTGATCATTTTGCATCTGTTCTACCACATGACTTATAATGCTAGTTTGCCAACCATAACCATTTCCACTAGGTTTGGACACATTTTTACCTTACTGATTTCCTTCAGTCCTATCTACTTTCCAACAATAATTCATAATATTCATGGTACTGCTAAATGCTAATACTTCTAATCTCTTCAATGCACAGGGTGCAATCAACTTGCTCATGGCTGTTTATAAAAAGGAGCTGAGGGCTATGGGTGGTTACTTGACTGATGGAAGCAAGGTATGTTTGTTATGAGTAAATTGTTTTATCACTCGAAAAATGCCATTTTATGAACCCTCTAGACTCTACCAACTATGCTACTTTTTCTGGTCGGTTGCAATATGCACTATTTGTTTGATAGTTGTCTGGTAGCCACTTCAAGCAGAACAGCTTTAGGAATATTCCATCTGCATGGATTCCAGGATAACTCTGCTGGTGATAGCACCAAGTGGCAATGCAAAAAAAAAAAAAAAAAAAAAAAAAAAAAAAAAAAAAAAAACTTAGTTTGGTTAATTAAAGTTTGGATGGCACAAAACAAATTACCCTTGTGTTAGGAATTATGATTCTTTTCTATGTCTCCCATCATAGAAATACTTTTGAGACTTGAATTTTATATTCTATCATTTTTGTTTTTTTCCAGCCAAACCTTAGCAGGGTAGAGCACTTTATTCAAGCCGTGGGGTCGTTTGAAGATAAAATATTTCAAAAACGGGCCCGGCTACATCAGGTTTATTCTACCCCTATATTCAACTTACAACTGTGCTCATTTTTTTAGAGCATGCTCTAATAGTATAACAATCATTGCTGATTTTTCCATTATATTCTTGTGGCTATACTTAGTTGTTTTGCTTGGCCCTGGAGTTGTTGAGATTTTCTTTAATCATGGTTGTCTTGATGAGCTTGCTATTTTAAGTCATTAAAGACCTATTCCCAGATGGAAGTAATTCTTCAGTCTGTCAACATTACACCATTCATGCTTATGTGAGTGTATATAATTTATGTACGCAGAGACAAGCTGAAAGAATCAAGCGCGAAAAGTTTCAAGCTAAACGAGGAGATGATTGCGAACCAACAAACAAGCCAGATTCTTTAGTTCCAGTCACTCGATTCCATGGTTCTCGTCTTGCTTCAGGTCCTTCATCTTCACCCTATCAGCAGAAGGGCTCTTCATCTAACGTGAGACGTGATCAGCTTGACCATGCTACCTCAAGCTTGCCTAGAAAAGTTGCACGGGTTGATCTTGGATCCACTATAGGGGCTGCTATTGTTGAAGCTGAAAGTGGTCTAGAAAGTGAAGTATGTTTCCTCTGAAAGGAGAAAAAGCTCATTTTTATTTTCATTTTCGAGATTTTTGGCAGTTTCTATCAGTCGTGTTATCATTGTTTTCGTGTTATCATTGTTTTATTTATACTCCCTCCGTCCCATAAAAATATGTGCACTTTCCATTTTCATCCGTCCTACAAAAATATGTGCATTCCATTTTTGTAAAGTTATATCAATATAATAATGTAGGTCCCACTATCCACTAACACTACTTTAACTACCATTCTCCCCCTCTCTTACTTTACCATACCATTCTCCTCCTCTCTCTTACTTTACCAATTTTGTCTTAATTCCGGTGCCATACCCATTGCCCATATTTTTATGGGATGGAGGGAGTAGAACATTTTTGTTCATATGTAGGATTGTCCTTTATCTTATCATGTTATTGTTGTTTCTTTACAGAATATGTAAGTTCTAGACATAGTGACAAACTTATGATTATTCTGTGTGCAGATTCAAGATAACAAAGAAGAGCTGAAATTGAAGCTTAAGGAGTCCCTTCGAGGGAAATCTGATGCTTTTAATCAGGAACACCCAGAGGAGGATAATGTGAGCATTAGCTGAATTCTTTCCTTTGTACATACTATATATTAAGTTCACACAACACTTACCCTCTGCCACCAAACTATGAAAGTGTTTTTTAGGCTTAGGTGGAATGAAGTTCGTCCTTAGTTAACAACATTTCAGTTTTTAGTTAATTCTACGATCTCAGTCCATGTGTGTATTTAACCATTTATACTTTCATCTCTCCAATTTTTTGAGTTATTTCCTTAGTTTAGGCTATCTATTTGCTTTGCTTCCCTGCTCTAGTACTTTGTTTTGATTAGGGGACAAGTAATTCCTAACCAATGTTGGGTAGTATTCTGTGTTTCCCCTCCCTCTTCCTCTCCCTAAAACTCAGTTCTACCTCCCCCCCCCCCAAAGTTATCATCTTAGTTTTTGCTTACCCCACTAATTCTTTTGATCACTAAAAATGTAGAAGAATTTTATTGGAATGCAAATACTACATTTTGTAATATTCTAATTGTTAAGAGTTTAACCAACATAAAGTGTATGCCTTAGTTCCTATTGCTAACAAAACTTTTTCTGACGAATAACTTGTGAATTTTGTTTTTCAGGTCAGATTGGGGGAACCCGGTTGGAAAGAGAGGTACTATGAAGAAAAGTTTTCTGCAAAATCACCGGAAGACCTTGATGCTATACGAAGAGATGTAGTAAGTTGTTCAACTGGTTTCGTTGACTGCTAAATGAGAATGTAATTATGTTTAGAGATTTCTTAAAACATGCCATGATTGCCATTCAGTGTTTGCTTCGATCTCTTTTAATTATATAGATTAGCAATGAGTTCACTAGCTTATTGATTTCTTACAGGTCCTCAAATACGTAGAAGGTCTATGTTGGGTTATGCACTACTACTATGAAGGGGTTTGTTCCTGGCAATGGAAAGTTTCTGTCCTCTACTTCTGTTTTAATGTTTATCTCAATGAAACTAATGACAAGTGAACTTCTCTTTCTTGCTCAATTCTTTTCAAACACTTGGTTGTTGTGTCTTGCGTTTTGCCTTCCCTAACTGAGCATAATATCATCAAATAGCAATGCCTTATGCTTGAACAAATACTGACTGCTTAATTTACTGTTTGGCGAAGCTTATTAAGAAATTATAAGCTGGGTTCTTGATCTATAAAAATTCGATTTTCAAGCTCTCTCATACAGATATCAAATAGGTGATATAATGCTACAACCTTCCTGATCATGCAACTCCTACTTGCTTATCTACAAACGCTTGGAATTTGTTACTACATACATTGTTTGCTGTTATCCCGTTACTGATATTTGAGGATCGAACATGTACCTTGAACTAGAAAGCTGTGTTTTAAATGGAACTTAACCCCCTCACTTGTGTACTGTGAATTTCAAAACACGTTTCTTGTGTAGAACACTTGTCTTATAGAAAGCATATGTTTTTGCAGGTTTTTCCCCTACCATTATGCTCCATTTGCTTCGGACCTTAAGGATCTTGGACAGTTGAACATAAGCTTTGAGTTGGGAACCCCATTTAAGCCGTTCAATCAATTGCTGGGGGTCTTCCCTGCTGCAAGGTTGGATTTATGTTCTCTCATTGCTTTTCATACCTAATTGTTCTGGTGTTCTAACTGAGATTATCTTCAGTGCTCATGCTTTGCCCGAGCAGTACAGGAAATTGATGACTGATCCAAACTCACCGATATATGACTTTTATCCTACTGGTACAAGTCTTAATACTTTTTTGTCAAATCATAGTACTATGTTTTTATCGTAACCTGAAGAAGCAGTTTTTTGTCTTCTTTTCAGACTTTGAAGTTGACATGAATGGTAAACGGTTCTCTTGGCAGGTATGTTTTCATGCGGCTGAATCTTACAATACCATTAATTTAAATTATCTGGCTTTGAATTTTCACTCATATTCTCTGATTTTCTTGGGCTTAGGGTATTGCCAAGTTGCCTTTCATTGATGAGAGCCGTCTGCTTGCAGAGGTGGCGAAAGTTGAGCACACACTGACGGTACAATAATGGCTTGTTCTAGTGATTTAACTGTGAATTTTGCTTAGGGAGGTCCAACTTACTAGATTAGAGTGTGCAATAAGTTAATGTACATAAGTACAAAAAATAAAAAAAGTCATGTTGTAAAATCATTAATAACTATTTACTGGAGTATCTTAAAAAAGAAGTCAAAATGTTCATCAAAGGGCATAAAATGAAAATTTGTGCATGATTAACTAGTAGATTGAGCTTAGCAATTGTGCTAATAATTGACCAACAAAAAATCTAGTGCTAAGTGATGAATACAATACTAAGAAAAAATGAATAATCTGAAATATTGATATATTCATTGTGGTACTAGTTTGAATTCCTAAATTGAGAATTGAAAAAAAAAACTCCAACAAAACACTCTCAAGGAAAGAACCGATGAAGAAAAATCCAAAGATTTGACAATAAGCAAAAAATTATGGGTTTTTTTGAAATAAAAGTGAGTAGGTCAAGGGTTAACTGGATCTGAATAAATTTTGATTTGACAAGGCTCAGGTAAAGAATGAAAGGCAAAATAATGCCTAGCATTACTAATAAATGAAACTATGCTTTGAATGTAAAATTGGCATAGAATTAAATATCTAACACTACTACTGATAATAAACCTTACATTTGGTATGTTTAAAATTTGAAGGGGGACACTAGTTCCTCCCTTTGTCTCCTTTTGGTCCTGTCTCTGGCCCCTTCTCAATGATAGTGTAGTTGTGGTTTTATGAGTGGGTCTTCCAACTAAGTTGAATGGCTGCATGCAGGAAGAAGAATCTCGAAGAAATAGTACAATGTCTGATATGCTTTTTGTGTCATTATCTCACACGCTGTCGCCATATATATTTTCTCTCGATGATCGTTGTAAGCACATGACTGACAGAGAGAGAATTTCGGTGAAGGAACGGCTTGATCCAGGGGCAAGGTTTGCCTTCAAAATTAATTATTGCATGGACATAGGACATCTTTGTTGATTGTACATATATTTTCTTCGTGGTTACGATCATCCTGCCTAGCAGAAGTTCTTACTGTAATAAAGTACTGCCTGGAAAAGGAAGAATGATATTTGTTCTAATAGATGCTACCTATTTCATTTCATTTTAAGATGTATTTCCTCCATTAGCAACTTATGTGCCCCCTTGTTGCTCGAGCTGAGTTGTGTTGGTGCTGAGTTTGTAGGTGGAATATGATGTCATAGATCCTTAATGTGGCATACACTTCCAGTTTTCGTCTTACTAATGATTGAACATTGGATCCTTACTTGCTGGACTACTATCTAAAAAGATCTTTTGATTGGTTTAGTTGTTCCATACCAATATGGCAATACCATGGATTTACATTTGATATATTTTTAGTTTGCATCTATTAGCATTCGGACATAGTTTCATGTCTGTGAAATTTGAACACTCTACTCCTGAGTTATGCTCTAATTTATTAGTAGGATCAATAAGTCTATTCCTTGTCTTTTGGAAATGCCTGTCTTGCAGCATCATAGGGCTGGCCTCTTGATGTTGGAATTTGACTAATTTCTTTTACTCAAATTATGGCAAAAATCCTATACAGACTCTTTCTGATTTTATTTACGGCTGTATACAGTGGTGGAATGAATGGCTATATCTCCCTTTGTGCTGGAGATCCTTGCCCTCCTGTCTTCAGATCACCTATTTTGGGGATGGAAGATATTATGAACAACCAAGTCATGTAAGCTTCATAAAATTGCAATTTGGATTTTTTTTTTAATAATATGCCAGTTGATTAGTTGCACTTATATTACTGTCTGACCATACAATGTTTTGGCATTCAGATGCTCTATATATAGGCTTCCAGATGTTCATAAACACATAGCCAAACCACTGCCAGGTGTTATTTTCCCAAAGAAGGTAAACTTTGACAAAATTTGTTTGTCTGGTCTGTTTTGGTACCTTTTGTTTTATGGTCTTAGCAGCTATATTGTTCTACAATTTTTTCTTGAGGTGAACTTTCCCCTACCTGATGTTTTATGTTAATCAGGTTTAGGTTTTGTTAGTTGTTTGCTTGTTCTTAATACATTTTTTGATGTCATGGATAAAGCAACACTTTTTAGATGTCAACTTGTTTATGGTCTGTATGAACTCAAAATACTTCTTGTTGGGTCCAATTCATTTAACAGAGTTTAATTTGTGAAAAGTTTTCTTTTGCGGGACAGGCTGCATATAGACAGCCCAAAGTGGTGTCATGCCACTTATAATGGGGCAGAGGGAATACTATTTTTAGTATCAAAATATCCTGAACTCCTACATCTACTGGCATGATTGTTTTCGTAATAATGTAATATAAGGGAATCACAGAAGGTCTTGGGTAGATTGGGTTAGTTGGAGAAGGGAGTGCCAACTTGATGTGTATTTGCTCACTCCATAATTTCTCAAATCCATATTCATGCAATCATTTCATATTATCAACATCCATTTTTGGCTCTCCAAATTCATCAACCAAAAACCCATGGGTTACTGGTTATTTCTATCATTAAAACTAGAACGATTCACTAGATAATAAACTTAATGCAAAGAAAGTAGAAAGTCTTCCAATCTTCTTCTCAAATCCCTATAAGTCTGATTTATTTTATACTCTCTCTGTTTGTTTGCTTTCTTCACTGTATTCTTTGACTTGCTGCCTGATTCCTTTCTTTTTATCATGTAGATTGTGACAGTTGGTGATCTGAAACCTGAGCCTGTACTTTGGCATGAGGATTCTGGAAGGAGGCCATTCGACAATGGAAGGTATTTTAGTTTTAGCTGGTGTTGTCTGTTTTGGGTTGGTCTATCCAAGATGTATTAATGGAACAATCTCTTAGCAGGTACAACAACAACCACAACAACAATCACAACAACCACAACCAGAACCACAACCATAACCCAAATGGAGCCATATCTGGCCGGCAGCTTGGAGAGGCTGCACATCGCCTTGTTCTTAACAGTCTGCAGCATCGGGAAGAGCACAATGGCCATGCTGGTCAAATGCATCATCCATATCCTCCTCATACTGTCGGACACAGACCTCAATATCAGCATTACCAGAATCATACATACCCAGGTGGAGAACATGCTGCGATGCAAGCGAGTTCTGGCTATTCTCACCATAGACCACCAAGCTCAACGGCTTACAGACAACCGTATGTTTCACAACCCCAGAATCAACATATCAGATTCCAAAATTCTGGGAATGAGGTATACGAAGCTCCTGCCCCATACGCTAGGGAATACAACAGACATGGATACTACCCACCTCAACATAATGGACATGGATATGCTCCGCATCCTGCTGGGAGTGGAGCTCATGTTCCTGATGCTTATTTCCGTCCACGACCTGGATACAGTAATTTAGAAGCCGAACAACCATATGGGAGTAATTATAGTAACCATAGAGCTGGTAATTGGGTGCCCCCAGTTAATCCGAATGCTGGCCGAGGATACAACAATTCTCGCCAAACTGGCAATCAGTACTCAAGTTCGGATAGGGGAGGAAGAAGGCCACCTCAGTCTAATTATCGAAGGTAGTATGTCCTTAACCTAGCTTGTGGAGCATGTTCAAGGTGTACGAGGGTTAGCTATAGAATTTCATGATTCCATATTGGTATTTTATTGTCAATTAGTTTGAACTCAGAATGTAGGGGAAAAGGTCGATATTTGTTATAGGATGAGTGGCTCATATAGGAATAGCTTGTATGTTGTAAACGGTTCCTTCTATATTCTTTTATTTTTGTTGAATGTTTCATTTTTGTTGTATAATACTAAGATTTGTAAACCTTTACAGTTTCGATATCTCTCTTTGGTTTGGTTTGTCTTCCGAGTAGTAGTAATTTATGACTGGCAATTGTGTCTGTAATGAATGGGTTCAAATGTTATCGTTGTGTGTCGTGTTGACAAGACATAAAATTAGGATGTTAATTTAGTTAAATTATTACTCCATTAGTGTATGAATTTAATTAGGATGTTAATTTAGTTAAATGCGTCTTAACTATTTATTACTCCTTTCGTTCATGATTAAATGTCTCATATTTAACGGACATGGATTTTAAGAAATTTTTTGACTTTATAGAATAAAGTTGGTAGAAAAAGTTAGTGAATGTAGTAACTATTTTTATATAATAATTTTATAATAAAAAGTGAGCGGAATGAGTTAATAGAATAGAGGGTACGTTTACCTAATATGTTAATGTAAAATAAGATATTTATTGGCGGATGGATGAAAAAGGAAAAATGTGAAATACAATATCAATTTATACTCTCTAGGTCCAATAAATGTCTCATTTTACCATTTTCGTCCATCTACCAATTAATGCCCCATTGTTTTCTTACTACTTTTGTCTTTTGGTAATGGACATCATATTTCACTAATTTTATTTCACTTATATTTCATTATTAAACTAATAGATAAAATAATAATTCCCCCGTTCCATATTAGTTTAATAATGAAATGTAAGTGAAATAATAGAGTCATTTTACTATTTTGAAACGTTCCAAGTTGATTGAGTCACTTCTTATTATATTCTCTCTTCATCTCTCTTACTTTATTCACTATCCACTTAACACATTATTCTTAAACTTCGTGCCGAAAAGAAGCACCTCTATTAACAAGGAAAGGAGGGAGTATGAATCTTGTTGGTCCAAGAAACATAAATATGTCGAGACTTGTTCTTGCAAATATTCCGACAAACCCAACAAATCAAGAAAGAAATAAGACAACAAAAAGATGGAAAAGAAGATGATGATGATAAGTGTGATAATTCAGATTAAAGCTCAAGAAAGAAAATCCAAAGGATACTTTCTCAAACAACAATCTAATGACTCCATCAACTAGCACACAAGAACTATCAAACATATCTTAACAAATAATCCATGTTTGACAATAAATTAAGTGCAACCATAAGGGATTTTGATAAATCTCCAATGATGAAGAGGGATGTTCAATGTTTAGACTTCGTTTGTTTACAAACGAGTACAAAGTTGCTATGGAAAAACCTTAACATCTATTTATACTAAGAGTAGGAGCAAAATAAAACAGTCAAAAAGTCATATCCCGGACGAAACGCCCGGCCAGGAAAATTCTTCTAGAGCCACGCGGCTTTCATAGAACGGCCATAACTTCATCATTCGGATTCCGATTGAGGCGTTCAAGGTACTCATGCAAAGCTCTTTCGACGATAAAGGCAATGGTGGCTTGAGAAGAGCATTTGGACTTTATCTCTATAGGAAAAATCCAGTTTGAATCATACCTCTAACTCTAGCTTGGCTCCTTGTCATGTTGAATACCTGGATTCACATCATAAAATTAGAATCCATATTCCACCAACCCTTTCCATTCACATTCCACTGCATTTCTTAAAACTGTGCCTAGTTAAACTTAACCTTATATTGGTGAACGGAGGGAGTAGCTCTTTCTCCTCCTTTTTTTTTCTTCTTATGATCACCCTTAGGTCTCGAACTCATTTTCTAATCTTCTAATACTTGAAAAGTTTTAATAAAGTACAAAATTGACACGAGAAAACAAAACCAGGTCGTGCACTGCCAAACAATTTGTATATTAAATTCAAACTGGTCTTAGCAAAATATCATCTCATTAAAGCCATAAACAAAACTAGGGTTTTGTGTTTTGTTTCATCCCTCATGCAAAAGGTTTAACATCAGATGAGGCGGTGAGCAACGACGAGAGGAGTGCAACGATGAGAGCAGAGTTGTATGTGGTTGGCTCGCCCTGCATCGAGTTGTTCCTCGCGTCCACGTACGTTTCGTTGAGAGATGGTCCGCCAACGAGCGCTCCCACCGCCACATTAGGGTTAGGCTGATCAGAGTCCAGCCACTTGAAACCCTCCTTGCAGGTGGGGAACTCATCCCCCGGAATCGAGGCTCCTCTGTGATGCACGTATTCCGGGTACTTCCCACCGTACCCCACCACGTAGCTCATACCCATCGGGTTGTTACCAAGCACGTATTCGACCTAACACCATTTGTTACAAAATAAATAGGTCTCATTGCATGAGTGAAAAACTATACATACATGCATACCTGTGTCTGTGCGAACTCGCGAAGATCCACAGGCGTAAATGTCGTCCCATCGCACGATATGGAAGACACCTGTGCAGCGTTCATGTAGTCGCCGTAGAGGACTGCTAGAAATGCTGATGCCACCGGATGCTGCAATGCGTTCCATTCACTTATCCATATCAAACCATCTGCATACAAACAAATATCTCATATCGATGTAAATTAAATAATAATTTTTAAAGTATTAAAATCAAACTAAATGTATAAACCGAAATAAATAATGCTAAACGTGAGCGGTCTGTGTTCACTTAGTATATGTAACATTTTTCTACTATATTCAATTATTGAAATAATTTTTAGGATATTCTAAATTTTAAATTGTTAACGCGCGAAGGCTCAAGAAGATTACTCTCGGTTCTACTAGAGGTGGCGGATGGTGATTCCGGTAGAAGGCCGCACATTACCACTTCTGCAGAGTCCCGATATTGCATGAGGATGTCGGAGTTGGAGATGTCTTTTCCTCCGAAGAAGCTAATTCGAGATATTAGGACCTGCAGTCGAGCACATGCATGCTTAATTACAAGTAGAGTCCAACACGGAAATAGTCATGGTTTTCTATTTTGGACCGTCTACCAAATTAGTCTTTATCTGTTTTTGGTACTTCAATTTTCACTACAACACCTTAATCAGTTTTTTTCAATCTCTCTTACTTTATTAATTTTATAATAAAATTTGTATCGTCCAGTACCAAGACATTGTTTGTTGACAGAGATAGTAGTATGTATCTATGTTGACAAATAAAAATAAATAAATATTCACATCAGTATAAAAAGAGAATTGGAACTACCTGTGCTCCAGGGAGCTTGTTATCCCAGCTAAACCATGACGGATTCCCCCAATCAGCAAATTGATCGGCATTTTTCCCGGTCACAAAGTCGAGATAAGGTTGCTCAGCTGTGGCGTGGTAGAGCCAGCCCGCGGCCCACAAGAGCTCATCCCCATAGCCGGTGGAGTTATAAAACTCTCCAACTTGAGGAATGCTGATGCTATAAGACTTCCTATACTTGTCTGCGAATGCGAACAATTGACGAGCATGCTTCAGAAGCAAGCTTGAATACGTAGCATTAACGCTCTTAAAAACAAGTGAAGCCGAAGCCAGGGCCGCGGCTGCCTCGGCTGCAACGTCGCTCCCCGGAGATGTGACGTTCACCATCAGTAGAGGCCTCGCCTCCGTCATATCCTCCGGCTTGTTCCAGCAACCGTGGTCCACCTTTGGATTGCCCACCTGCCAATAGTTTTTCCTCCGTCCATAAAAAATAGTCTTAGTTGATAAAGTAAAGAAGATAGAGAGAGAAAGTGATTAGTTTGTTATTAGTGAAAAATTGGACCCATAGAGAAAAAACTACTATAAATAGATACTCCCTCCGTCCGCGAATAGGAGTCCCGGTTCACTTTTACCATAAATAGTAATAGGGTTCCACCTTCCACTAACTCATTCAACTCACATTTTATTTAAAACTAATATATACAAGTGGGGCCCTTGTTCCACTAACTTTTTTTCCACCCACTTTTCTTAACATTTCTTAAAACTCGTGTCGCCATGAATGAGACTCCTAATGGCGGACGGAGGGAGTAGAAGATAATTTTGATGGACTATTCAAAATGAAAAAATATTACTACTCCTTCGTTCCATAGTAATGGAGGCGTTTCTTTTCGGCACGGAGATTAAGAAAAATTGTGTTAAGTGAGTTAAGTAAAGAAGAAAAAAGTGGAAAATTAAAAATGTAGAGAGATGAAGAGAAAAAAAAGTAAGAAAAAGTAAAGTAGGTGTGAAAAAATGTGTTGACTTTTACTAAAAAGAAAAATTACTCTATTACTATAGAACGTACCAAAATGGCAAAATGACTATATTACTATGGAGCGGAGGGAGTACTATTTTTCGTGGACGAGGGGAGTGTATGATAGTATGAGTGATGGTGAATGAACCTGAATGTATAGGACATTATCAACCGGGTGAGCGTTGACGAGGAAATCGGTGATCCATTTGAGGGAAGTTTGAGCAGGCTCCAATTGATCGACGAGCATCATCTGGGCTCCGTATTCGAGAATGGCCCACGAGAGCACGGTGGCGGTGAAGGCCATCGGAAATCCAAACTTCATATTATCGCCGGCGTCGTACATCCCTTTGGACAGATCAAGCTTTGCCTCACTTCCATCTTTCAAAGCAGAATCCCCTCTCCAAGCTATGTTACTATCCTCCAACTTTCCAGCTGCACCCAACACATACCATCACCATCAAATATCAACAACAACCATCAACCTTATCACAACTATTTCAATCACATGTATTTAGTGTTAAAAGCAAAATATCACTAACTTATTTCAAAAGACTAGTCTGTCTATCTGTTTAGTTTATAAACATCACATCAGTTGTCTTAAACAACCCGACATAAAATACTAGTGTCCTTAACAATCAATCCCTTAAAGGCCAACGTCCTTGTTAATCATGACTACTTCTTTTTCCAAGCCACTACTCTGAGTTCGTTGGTCATGACTCTTTTCTCAATTCACCACTCCATACTAATATTACAAACCAAACAGAAAAACTAATCCTAAAAGACTAATCTACCAAGATATAGAGAACTCATATTGTCTTTAAGCCTGCACCGATTGCCCTAAGGCAATCGGTGCAAGCCACTGGAGTCCGTATCTTGAAGAAATTAAGCAACACTTGGGATTGTAAAGAACGAGTAATTAGTGATGAGAAAGTACATTTTTGTACGTCGAAAAACTGCATTGCGACGCCTAGAGCGTTGGAATATTTCTTAGAGACGGAGAAGGCGGCAGCGAAAACCGAGCCCGGTTTAGAGTTCCTGAAAAGTACGAAAATCGAGAATGCGATGCCTCCTAACACTATTAACAACACGAACCAACCCCAACACGATCCCTTCTTCTTCTTCCGATCCATCATTGTCAACGGATGAAAACGATTAATTACAAATTTTCTTCTATAAAATTCAATGATGATGACGATGATCTACCCTATATAGTTATAGGGCGATTACTTCTTTAAATTAGATGAAACAAGAAAACACCAACCAAACAAAATGTGAAATATTAATCTCAGATTTATTGATACTGTTTTGAAGTGAGCAAGGTATTGGGTATTTTTGGATGGGAGAATGGATATATTTTTAGAGAATTTTTTGATAAAGTAATGAAAATGTAGTGGAGTTGGCAAGATGTAAACGTGATGAGAGTCTGTAGGAGAAAACAGAGGACCGATAAATGCTGCTGAAGACTGTAGATGTTAGTTAAGTTAGTTGGTAATTCTATGAATTTCTAACTGGAATTGGTATATTGTTTATTTATTTATTTTTGTTAATTCTTTTGGATGAGAGATGATGACAATCATATAATGTTTCAATGTAGCAAAATATTCAATAATTTTAAAAACTAGTAGGAGTATTTCTAAAACTAGGAAAATACACTGTAGCTAATATATCTAAATAGGAATAAACCTCAATAAGGAAAAAAATTGTTGATCTACATCCCAACTATAGGATCTGCAGTTACATGCTTACCCCTCATTTATAGGTAATTTTTGATTAGTTTCATTTTAATAGTTGTATAAATTGTCGATATGTCCGAGTGGTTAAGGAGACAGACTTGAAATCTGTTGGGCTTCGCCCGCGCAGGTTCGAACCCTGCTGTCGACGAGCTTTAAACACGTTTTCAGTCATTATTAAAATGAGATTATGATTATTTAGATTTTTTTTAATGAAACTGGTGTCGCATCCGTGCAATACACGACCTGTGACGGAGGAACGGTGAATCCAGCCGGCAAATATGCTTGGTATGGTGGAATGGAACGAAGGTTGGAATGAAATGTCATTTTTCTTGGATTTCCTTTGCGTTTTCATCCATTTACTCATTCATTCTATCACACCAAACAAATCAATAGAATGGAAGTAGGAATCACGTTCCATTCCACCATTCCATTCCATCATATCAAGAAGTAGTTTTCAAGCGAACAAAATTCTTATTTCTTTTCTCGATTTACGAAGTAGCTCTCTTACATTATTCCCTCTTTTACTTTACTCTCTCCACTTTAATCTTTAACAAAATTAATTTCTTAAATCTCGTGTCCAGAAGAAATGCTCCAACTACCTTGGGATGAAGGCAGAAATATTTATAGAGATTTAATTATTAGTTTATGATCAAGTATTTAAATTTAAGATATTTCAGATGAGTATTCCGCTTATCTTGAAAAATCATTTCACTTTTGTTTCCCCTAAATGTGACAAAATAGATGAAATATTTTACTTCCACATCCTTTAATATCATAAAAATAAATAAAACTTTTTCCTTCTTTCACTTTTAATGAACTGAATCTTGTTCAAAGAAAGATTTTTGAGTATATTTTTGAATCTTAGTAGTTGGATTCTTATCAATTCAAATAAATATTACTACTCTCTTATCAAGTTACATTTGCAACTCAATTTCTTTCTTCTACTATCATAAAAAACTGAAGATATTATAGATATAGTTTCTCCTTTCCACACATTGTTCTCTACATCTGCTTTCAGTCAACATACATCAAATGCATGTAAAAGCCGAACAAGTGAAATACACAAAATCAAGAAAATACACAAAAATATATATATGTATTTGAGCAAAAATGTGTCAATGCCCTATCCACGTAACTTCAACACAGTTAATTTGGCATTAGAGAATTCATCCGAACGCAGCCATGTTCTCTGCAGCACTCAGTCGTCGTCCTTAAACTCTCTGATTGATGCAAAACAGAAGAATAATTGTAAGTGTTCATCATCGTTAGGTAGCCATTACAAGGCATACAGTTTCCACTCTTCTGTGCGTTTGTATATACCGATAATAGCTGTAACTTACATAACGGATGGAGATAAACGATATATGATCAGTCAACTCACCTACGGTCAAGGTAACGAGGTTGAATTCCACTGCCCTGGCATGTGGTGCACGTCAATGAGCCAGCCCCGTCACAGTTGATGCACCGAGAAATTTCTTTCTCATCGCCACCAAGCTCAACAGACACACTGCCGGTACCCAAGCAAAATCTACATTTTTCTGCAGAAAATTTGTAATATTGAATAATACAGTATAGCTGATTACAAATCTAGGAAAAGCACCCGGTTCATGTATACTAAACCGTGGGCTACTGCGCATGTACGAGAATGGCAAGGACACACAAACAAGTGCACTTATATAGCAGAAGGCATGCAACAGATTTAATACAACAGAGACAGATATGTAGTTGTATTTTAGGAGAGTAATACCCGTTCATCTTGCTACTTGTATTTACGACCACTTATCACTAGTGAAAGCCAGATACCTCTACATAACAAAAAACAGTACTAGACTAGTCCATATCATTCAATACATAATGCATAACACGAAAATACGCACAATAGTGCATTAGGAAAAAAGAGAACAAGAAAATCAAGAGATTAACATTTGAAAACCTTCTTCTTTCAAAACCGGACCCATTAAACAGATTGATCATCATGTATGGCTAACTGAATAACACTCCAGAAACCGACACACTCTGCATTATGTTACTTATCCGTTGATCATCATAATTATTCAATCGCCATACTTCGCCATGGTCTCGAATTGGATTATTAGGGGTGGAATAAATGGGGCGTGCATGAAGCGGCTGGTTACGGAGCCCTCTTTTGGGCATATAACTAGGCAATGGCATTGTCATTTTGTTTGGACTTGGAATAGCATGGCTCTTACTTGTATAATAAACCAATGCGTAACAAGTCAGGCCGGCCCCTAATATCAATTTAGCATTATGTTTACAAATTAATTTCCATATGGAACTTTTAGCTTCGGTATATGGTAAATATTAGTATATTTAGGAAAATCAGAGGTAAAACACACCAGCATTGTTGGAGGATAGCCTTCTAATACACATTTTGATACATTTTTCCTAACACTATATATTTTCAAAAGTAACAATGAACAAAAGAACAACCAAGAATAACAAATTTTATTTCAAGTAGTGCTTTCTTCCTTTGCGTATCCTTCGTAGGAGAAATTCTTTTTCCCAACTACGGCATTCAGAACTCATACGACTAAAACTTTATGGAACCGAAATTGACAAGCACATATCATGCATTCACTTTGTAATTGGATCAATATCTCCACGAACCTATTTCATATCGCAAGTGTGTGTGTGTGCGCGCGTGCAAAGTTAGGAAAACTTCGTAATGGTATGGGATAGCAACATCTAATATGCAACCTTCTCTAACTCTCTAAAGCCACCATCAAACTAAATATAGAAGGAACCTTCAACTGTTTTTGCACATCAATTAGAAATCTCAATTTAGGCAACAATGAGAATGACTTACGAGCACCGGAGCCTTCACAGGGGAAGCATGCCTGTGTATTTTCTCTCTTGGCCTTAAAAAAACAACAGTAAAGACTCCATATCAAAACTCTTATCAATACATAATTCAATAGTTACTTCAAACAATCCAACATTTTAAAAGACCTAAAAAAGGGGGAAAATGATGAGAAAAGGGAAGTAGAAAACCTACAGCACTGTCAATTTGGGTCTCATAAAAGACAGGAATTCCAATCCCGACTGCAACACTGACCACTCCAACTGTAATTGCCACTATCTGCAATCAAATTCATTACTCATATCACCAATTGGAGAAAAAATTAATAAGAATAGATTTTAGGAAAAATGTTATGTACTGTGCTCTGATCAAGATCAACTGCTCTGACGCATGGATAGGAAGAGGGAGAGCGTTGCGTTTTGAGGGGTTTTGTGGGAAATGGGGATGGGGAGGAAAGCTTAAGGGGACAATGGAGAAATGGAGAGTTGAGGCGAGAAGCTAACATTTTCCCTTTTCCGTAATCAATTGCAGTAAATCCTTGAATAATATGATGGAGAGGAGAATCTATTGGTGTGTTTCAGTGAAGGAATGTGGATTGTGTGGGGCTGACTTCAATCTTTGCCATGGAAAGTATGGAGAATGGTTGGTGGGATTTTGTTCAATTTTTCCAGCAACCTTGAAGATATGTTTCTCTACAAATAGAAATAGGTTCAAATGGTTTTCACGAAAAAGTAGTTATACATTTGCTGTAATTTGCTACTGCTTCCTTCTTCCTGACCTTCATAATCTCATTTTACTTGACACGGTTTTAACTAATTATTTGACTTTATGAAGAAAAATGGTGAAATGAGTCCACTTTTTTATAATACTAGTATTGTTTTATTTTATAATAGAGTGTGTGTATAGTTAAATAGTTGAATGGTGCATACATTTATCTAAATGAAAAAAAAAAAATGGGACTTTAAATCTCAGTCATCCGAAAATAGCAAAATGAGACATTTTTTCATGGACGAAACGAATATTTTTATTAATCAGAGTGAACTACTCCTCATGTCCCAACCTAAATGAGACGTATTCCTTTTTTATATGCTTCAATCTAAGTGAGACATTTTCCTTTTTGAAAATAATTAACTCCCATCTCCTCCTTTATCCTCTTATCTCTCTTATTTTATTCGATCTTTCACTTTTTTGCGTTAATCTCTCTATCATTTTATTATATAATTATCTTTTACTTTATCCTCCATCTCTTTCTCTTTCTTACTTTTGCTTGCTATAATATAATTATTTATTGAGTAAAGGCCAAATGTGGTTCCTAACATATGGCTGTTTTATCAATTTGGTCCTTAATATTATCTTTTTGATTATATAGTCCTTCACAAATAAACTCGGACCCGAATCGGTCCTCACTTAACAGAACCGTCAAAAAATAGACGATAACCGCAATTTGACTATATTAAATTACTAATGGTAATTAATTTACCTAATTATAATTCTTTTCCTATTAGCAAAATTGGAAAAAAGATAGTATCAGTTGCAAAATGAAATGAATAATTTGTAATTTAATAGGAATTAAGAATTATAATTATGTATAATTAATTACCATTAGTAATTTAATATAGTCAAATTGCAATCACCGTCTATTTTTTGACGGTTCTGTTAAGTGAGGACCGATTCGGGTCCGAGTTTATATGTGAGGGACCAAATAATCTAAATGATAATGTTAAGGACCAAATTGATAAAACGACCATATGTTAGGGACCACATTTGGCCTTTACTCTTATTTATTTATAGTAATTTAATTCACTAAAACCCCACTATCTAAATTCTTGGGTCAAAATAGAAACGTCTTGCCTAGGTAATGACACAAGGAGTACATTTTAGGGCATTCGTAGCTCGGGCTCGCCGAGATGAACCAGCGGCGAGCTCACGCTGCTAGTGGATTGACTCTTGGAGATGCCCCCCACCCTACATGCGGCGCGTTGTGGCGTGAGCGGTGACACCCACTCGCCGGCCCCCGAGTGGGTATCGTATTTTAACCATTTTTTATAAATTGAAAAAATAAAAAAAATATATATTAAAATTTTTCCACTTCTCCAAATATTATCATTTTATCGTTGTTTTTTCTTTTTTATTTTTTTTTATTTTTTATCATCCAATTTATCCTAAACCCATTTATAATACTTCATTCGTCACGTTATTTTTTTACAACAAAGAAAGTCTCTCACTTATTTTCTCTAAAAGTTTTACTTGGGCTAATTCAAGAGAGGAAATCCTTCGAATCTTGACAGAATCATTCGAAAAAGAAAGAGATATAGGGAGGAAGTCTTGTGCCGCCAAACCGGCGATACATCCATCGTGACTCGTGAGCAAGAGGTAGCCGCCCAATGGCTCTTCAGGATTACTTTTCCGAGCAACCACGATTAGCACAAAATAGTGAAAATTTGACAATATTATATTAATAAAAAAAATTTATTGTATGGAGGCTAAAGCCCTTTATTAACACCATGTAGTTCCGCCAGTACAATGATTAGGAGCTAAAAAAGAGGCATGTGATTTTTTTTTTCATTTCCAGAGATCTGCAATTTTTTTTTTTTTTTTTCTGTAATCTAGTGACAATCTCATTTTATGGGACTACATTTGATACACATTTGTTTGAATTAGACTATCTCCTTTTCTGTACATAGCACACTAACACGGTAATTGGATAACTATCGTAAAGCTACAATGCTTTTGCACCTCTAGTTTTCAAAAAGACTCTATATACGAAGAATTGTTAACTTTGTTTTAGAGTTACAAATAAATTGAGTATGGATTTGGGTTGAACTCAATCCTCTATTTAACAAAGGGTTGTTTTTACTTTGACCATGTAGTGACTTTTTAGCCAAACTTGAAAATATCTACAAAAGTCTCAAATTTTTTGACTTGAACTATTAATTGAACAAGACAATTGAGTACTTATAAGTAACATTTTAAATACAGGCTAAACCCGTGGTCAATGTTCATGAAGAATAACCCTTTCATAAATGACCTGAGCTCAATAAAACCAGAGTTCGACTCTAAGTATGAATGTCCATTTCTTTATGTTATTGCTTATAAATTACATTAGCATAATGTAAGCAAAAAATATCATAAGTAGAGGAAAAATAAGTTAAAACTAATTATAGCGTAAACATCAAACAAATATCAATACTGAAATTGAAGAAGGCATTCTCACATCAGTACTGCTGCAAATGACCAAAATGAAAGGAAAATGCATAAGATGATCATAATCCCCATATAAAAATAATAGGAACAAATAATTGGATGACCCACGTTGTAAACACTATTTAGGCATTGAATGCTAAAGATATACATTTGAAATTTTCAAAAGTGCAAAAAGGGATTTTATTATTGATAGGCTCCATCCTTATTTTTTCTACCTGAAGAGCCAATCTGCGAGATATTTGAAGATCTCATTTTCCAGATTGATCACTCAATATAATTGTAGGTATAGAAATAAAACTGTAGTTCTAACTTATATACATCCTTCATTTTCCCTCTGTTTGTTGGTCAGCACATCCTTTTGTCCTGTTGAAGTGCTACAACTCTTCCGAGCTCCATAAATCTGATAAGCTCACATTACGATCCGATCTCAACCAGTAGTCATCATCACTCTGCATGCAGCCGTGCACAGTTAAAAAAAGATAATGAACCCCTCTCACCAATTACTAACTGAAGCTATAAAAACGAACTTACACCAACATCAAACGGGACTATTTTCTGGAACCCTGATGCCTTGGAGGTCGTTGAAGTATCAGGACTTGAGGACAGATCGGCTTCATCAACTCTACTGCTACTAGTCCTGGCCATTGAATCCAACAACTTGGCACGCTTGACTGAGGCATCTCTACTTTTCTGTTCCTTTTTGCTGCAGAAATTTTACGAATTTGATATTAGAGGTCTACATAAATTGTAGTTTGAGGGTCTTATCACACAACTTTGTAATAACTTTGATATGCATCCTTCACAGGTGTACAAAGATAAAGAAAATTTTAGTGGATGCATCAACTTCTCAAGCTCTTGATACAAGTACCTCAGGAGATAAACATCAATAGGTCCAGTCGTGCTTCTCACAATAAGTTTATGTTGTTTCTGAGAGAAACCAATATCCTGAGATAAATGGCACCATTAAGAAACCAACAAAAAATGGTAAGAAAAGTATGAACCAGAATAATCCAGTTACCCACCTCATCAGGATCTGGCACTTCCAGAAAGCTTGCACGAGGAGCTTGAATGGCGATAACAGTTTGATTCTGTAGCAGTCGTACAAAAATAAAATGCCTAGTCAGTGGAATATAGGAGTAAGGAAATGAAAAAATTCTGGATGTCATGAGAGTTCAAACCCTAAAATTTGGAAGACTCGTGATATCTTCCTCTGTCAGAAAGAGATTCCTGCAGAAATACCAAAAACTATAATACCAAATTTCGCTACTAGTATACATAAAAAATCAAAAGGGGACACATCAGCATACTTTCGATCAAGTCCCCTAATGTCGTCTAGTTTCTGCCTGTGTAAAATTAAGTCATTAGCCAAGCACCTTTAAGCTTTAAGATTACAAGAGATTGTTATTTCTTTCAATTATCCATACCTTATGCAATCATCAAGTCTACAATCTTCTGCACGTAGAAGTTCAACTTCAGCCTGTCATGAAAAATAATTCTGTCACTGACACTTGAAATTTTATAAACAGCGTAAGATTTTAAACAAAGAAACTTCTATATATAACAATGTACTTCATATCTACATTTACCAATAAATAAGTAGCAATAATGATTAAAATTGACAATTACATAGAAGTGCTATAGGTGCACCTTCAAGTGAGAAACTTTGTCATCTTGCTCCTTAGGTCCATACATCTCAACTCCTCTGTCACAAAGAAGCCACACATGGTTCACATGAAAAAGCATGAGACATGTACAAGTGAAGGAAGGTGATCGTAACATACTTCCAACGAATGTGATTCTTGGTGGTTTTCTCTATCAAACCGATCCCTTCAAGAACATTTGTAATATCATAAATTCTCCTCTTCTGGACCTGCATATTGTCAAAACCAATTAACAGCAATATCAGGCACAAGAACTAAAAAGGTGTCACTTAGAAACATACTGATGGATGTTTTCTATAGAAGGCATCCACTCCATTCACTACATTCTCTTCAGTGGTTTATTATTCTTTATCAGGTATTTGTTTGAGCAGGGAGTCTAGCATTAGTAATTGTATAGATATAGCTGTTATCTCCTAGAGTTAAAGTTGGTTTAGGATTCTTTATGAGTTTTATTCAAAGTAAAGAGTCTCCTAAATAGCTCCTAAATAGAAGAGCAAAGTGTCTTCAGTTCAGGACGGTAGTACCGTAGGGCCTCTTTTGAGGATTATCTTTTCTTTTGTATTTTCTATTCATATCTTATATCGAGTCATTTGTTCTCTATTCCTCTCTATTTTCTGTTCCGTTCCAGTTAGTTTTCCAGCCTTTACTGCATCTTCTATATAACTTACGAGCATCCGTCTAATAAAAAGCTATTACCTGTAAAACATCAGCTGTTCTGTTAAGATCAAGAGTGCCATCCTTAGCCTCTTGAATAAGCTTGATAAATTTCTTTGTCAATAAACCTGCAAAATTTAGCGTTTGGAATACCATCCTTTAACTTCTATTATTTGCAAAAACTTAATTGCAAAAACTTAATTGCAAAAAAGTCATTATAACAATATATTTTAAGAAGCCTCACCTAAAGAACTGTCATACCGGCAACCGCTTAAACCGAAGTTCTCAATACCCTCTGCAAGGAAAAGGATACCAGTGAGAAATAAATTGCTATAATCATGATTAATTACACAATTCTAGATAAAATAAGCTTAATTTACCTAGGTTTGCATCTTTAACAACAGATTTTGCATGTTTTGAAGATTTAGCTTTACTGAGACGTTTAGCACCCATGTAAGATGAAGGCCCAAGCACAAATTTGCTCACTTCTTCCTCCTGTTTAGGAATCAGGATACTTGCATTACCACCAGACTTACAGCCAACATTTGCAAGTTCATTCGGCTGCTTCAAAAATAGTTAAAAGACATAACATTAAAATTAGAGAGCTTCTGAAGAGACATACTCAAGCAACTAAGGCTCAAAACTTGTGTAAGAAAAATAAAATACCAGTTAGACTGGTGAACAATGATACACTAAAGCTGTGAAGATTGTAGAGACTTGCATATATAATTTTATAGTAGCCTTTTACAATTTTTTATGCTAACCTGAGAACTTGAGAATACTTATACCAGTAATCCAAATTTAAAGACTCATATTCTAGCAGTTTGGGAAACAAAACATGGGAGAGCAAAGTTAAGCTTCTCATTGTACTGTAGGTAGTAATAATTCTAAAAGGCAAATCCTCAAAATTAGGATCGTTAGCCATGCTTGTTCTCCTTGATAGCTGAGGAAACATGAGCATGTGAAGAAGATTTTACAGTTATATTTCCATTTGTATGACTTTCAAATCTGAGAGAGGCACATCACATCTCAGAAGGGTATTACTAGATTCATACTTCTCCTATAGCAATATGCTTAGGACCAGTACTCCAAAATACACATAAAAAAGGAAGAAAATAAAGAAGACAATTCAAACCACGAGGAATCTACCTATACTAATTTATAAAACTCTACACACACACAAATTCAAAAACATGAGGCATTAATGCTCCCCAGTTGATGGGTCCCATGCCACGGATTTTACGTAATCACCCTGGAGCGCCCCATGCTCTGAAACAACACTGATATGGATGATATTCAATATTATATTCCTTCCACAGAATTTATGCAGTATGTTTTAATTGCACCTGAAACGGCCCAAGTTGACTACCATGAAAAGTATCAAATTAAATAACATCCATGCTGTAAAGACATCTCAAAAGAAGCGATCAGGCTCACCATGTCAAACAACTTAACCAATAATTAATGGACATGGGAGTATAGGTGCTAAAAGGTCAGCATTACCATACAAATCAAGAACCTTTCTCATCTCACTAGTTACTACCATATTTGACTCCAGCAGAACAACCTAAGAAAACACTTCATTTCATAAACTTCCATTTATGCACCCAAAGGAAGGATTTGGAATCAAAACATCCCCCCCTTTTTCACATCAAAAAGAAACAGAGGACATTTTGTGCCACATGCCAACTCTATTAACACCAGCAGAAACGGTAAATTAGTGGCAACTTATCCGCTTTCAAAACTAATGTGTGTGGATGGATCAAATTCTACGAGCTTAAAAATGTGTCAGAGATGAACAACCAAATACTGCTGAACTAATCTACTTCAGAAATGCTCAATTCATACACATTGGAGAACATTTGAATGCTCGTAATTTTTTAAACAGTTGTTGGAATGCTTCTTTACCACATGATGAGTTTGTGATTACACCTACTTTCAATCTCAAAGACATGACAATAGATGCTTCTAGTTCTAGGATATCACTGAGCAGTGTGAGGACTTAATAATCATACAGAAAGGAAGAGAGAACAATAAATAAAGTGATGGATTAAAAAACATCAGAATCCAGATCCTACAATTTATGAAACACTATTCTATTGCTATTAGAAAAGTAATGCCTAGTGTAACTTTTTCAGGAGCATCGATCCTAATCCTATAAATACCAAAAAATCAAATGAAGTTAGAGCTCAACACTAATTATAGCAATCATACACAGACGAAAAAAAAGGAGGCAAATCAAACGCACCGCATTGCTCCGAGGCAGCAAGTGCGACGGTGGAAGAGGAAAAGGCGGTCGTTGTGCGATCATCAAACCGTTGGAGTGAACTAGAAACTTATCATCAATGGAGCCGGTGGCGGCGAAGGCGGATGGCGGAAGAGAAGGAATCCGAGGGTGCGGCGCCGGCGATAGGGAATGCTTCTCCAGCTGCAATCTAGAGAGAGGTAGATTGAGGCTGAGATTGAGGTCGAGATTGTCGCCGGAGGCCGACATACCATGAAATCGAATTCGGAATCAGGAAGGGTTTACCGGCGAGCGGGAGTGGAGTTCGAATCCCGCCCCCCGCCTCTTGCCCTTTTCAATTTTTATATGGGCCCAATTTATCAATGTGGGCCCGATGCTCTCCCACTATATATGCTCTACTCACATAATTTGCCACACTATTGGTTGAGTAAAACAAAAGCTATATTTGTGCAAAAGCTTTTATTACTCCTTGCACCTCACTTATTAAAGTAAAGTATTTATTTTTCGACACAAAATTATAATGTCATTTTATTAATTAAATAGAAATAAAATGAAATTGAAGAGAATAAATTTAAAACTAGGATATATTTGAATAAGATACTTTAAAAAGAAAGAACATGTTCACTTGAAATAGGAAATATAATTCTAAGGATTTATGATTTTAATTAGAATCTAGTTATTCTCAATTTAATTACTATAATTTTAGATTTCAATTTTCGTCCTTTTTTGGTTATAGGTACTTTTTTTTGAGATTCGAGGAAATCCTTCAAACGATGAAGAGGATGATTCAGTTGTTTGTTGTCAAGGACTCATGTACGTTGAAGTGGGAGGAGGCGAGAGGGCCATGTGTTTCATTAACGCGGTTTATGTGGTGACGTGCGAGCTAGGATATGGCCGCTTTAATGAAACACAACCTCCGTCGCATCATTTGGCCTCTTCTGGATGCTACATAGCTTGCTGAACTTATTTAGGAACTCATATGGACATTCATTCCTCCGTCCTGAAAAAGTGGGCAGAACGCCTAGCACGTTCGTTTTGATGTGGATGAACCTTTGACGCTGATTCGAGACAATAGCATGGGCTGGTTCGCTATCTAGATGTGCGGTGAGCGAACCGATCTCAGGATCAGGATCCACTAGGTTTGCCATATCAACGTCTGCTTCCTCCTCTATTTCTGAGTGTTCTGTTTCTGATGATGACTTCGGGTCCTCTCTGCCTGACGAATTCCAATCTTCATCACTTTCTGAGCCAAACAGAAATGGATCTCCTGTTGTTAACCCCTATCTGGTGGTGACTGTGGATGTTGACTCCTTGACCTGCCACCTGAATTGAGCGTTCTTTGACCCAGGCGAGTTACTCCAGTTTCCAAACCGTGAGCCTCTGCTCATAAACTGAAAAGAAAAACAAATAAAAGGAAATTAAAACTATATACGTCAAATCTCTAAATACGCAAACAAACTACGCCATCCATCCCCGACAACGACGCCATTTGAAGCTAAGCAATGAGTCAGTTCGTGTGTGTGTAATAATAGTCAGACTTTTCAGATCTAGAGAATCCGCTAGATCACGGGGTTTAGGAACTCAGAGAATCTTTGAAACTCTCAGTCGTTGAGCACACAATCTTACACTGCTCTTCAAAACCCTCAACCCACAATACTAAAACTAGTATAAGGAAGTAGGGGTCGAATCCCACAGAGATGGAAGCGTAAGAAAACATGCAAGAGAATTTGGACACTGTTTTTGGCTATTGCCACGCATTTTGGGGGTTGAGAATTGACTAATAGACTCGGGAAATGTAAATAATCTATTCTAACAGCTAGATCTAGGCAAATATAACGGGAACATGCATGACGAAAAACAAGACATAAGCAAGATAACTCTTCAGCGACAACATTTTACTAGACCTAGTGAACAATTTTGCCTAAAGTTAGCCTTGACAGAAGAAAGACAGATCGTGGGGACCATTTCCCAAAATAGTAAGGTACGAATCAAAAGCTGCAAAATAACTAACTAAATGTTCAACTAACAACTAGCTTCATCTTCTCTAACAATCCTTGATCACAAAATGCAGAGGAAAACAGAGCAAACTATAAAACTAAATAGAGCAAGCTGAATTAAACCATTTAACTATGATTAACTACGAAAAATTAAACAGATCTACTACCACTAGACGAGGTCAATGAGAAAACAGAACCAAACATAAAAAACCATGCAGAATTGTAACAGATCTAAGCATCAGACGTTTCATCCGCTCCGGATCCAAACCATCCACAACAAACCACAACAATTCCCATCTCTGATCACACAGATTCAACCAAATTCAACCGATCAACTACGATCTCCACACAATTCAACTCAACAACTCAGATCAATCGCTAAAAGCATCCAAAGTAAAACAGAAAAGCAACAATAACATGAAACGAAACCATGGCAAGAACTTCCATAGCTAAATGAGTACGAATCCAACAGAGAATAAGCAAAACAAAGCCGAGCTTCGAACAACGAAGGCTCGGGAAATCCAAAAACAGAGATAAAAACTGAAAACTGAAAATTGTTTCTTCGCCTCGCGTGGAGACGGTGGTACACAACTCCGATGTAACTACGAACCCCAAACTGATCCCCAAATGTGTGTGTGTGTAGAGTGTGAGAAGTGAGCTAAGAGCTAAAATGGATGATGATAGAACTCCCTTCATGTATGCCGCGTGCTCTTATTTATAAGGAGTTGAGCTTCTAGATCCTTCCTTGTATTCCCCATTCTGCCCTTTGTCTGGGTTGCTCCTCCGTCCGGTGAATTTTCTTCTTTCTGCTCACTTTCTCTGTTAGATTCCTCCTCCAGGCAATCTTCTCCTTTCTTACTGGATCTGACATTTTCTCTACACACATGGCTTACAAAACCTTGTTAGACCCAAGAAATTACAGAATTTAACCCCATAACCAATGTATAAAATTAGCCTTATCAGATGGGATTGACCGATCCCACCCCCGGCCCTAGAGTGTCATCACAGGCCTCAGACCCTACGACATTCGCTTCTCTACACCCCACCTCAAGCAATGAGAGATGAATATAAGACTGATTAGAGAGAAAGGAAGGAAGGAGATGAGGCAAGGTGACGTCTAGGATCCGGCGGTTGTCAAGAATGAAGAGAAGGAGAAATTCGAAAGAGGTATTTCAGTTATTTTTTTCATGGTTGGTGAGGAAAGAGACTTCATTTCCCATCATTATTGTTTTTATTTCCAATATTTACTTAGTGAATCGATACAAGCCTGTACAATATGCACGACGTAGCACACGAACGTCTGTTCGCAGATTATTTTGCCGAGAATCCAAGGTGAGGCCCGAATGTTTTTCACCGCCGTTTTAGAATGAGCCATGATCTTTTTCTCCGCATTGTGCACACGTTGGAGGGCCGTGATGAGTACTTCCAGTATCGGGAAGACGGGATCGGCAGACCCGGACTTACGCCGTTACAGAAGTGCACGGTTGCGATCCGCCAGTTGGCCTACGGCACTGATACGCCCGGATTTTGCACTGTTTTAAGGCCATTATTTGGTCCGTTTTTGTTATCAAAATCACTCTACATGTCTATTATTTGCATATTCTATACATTTTGGTATTTTGACGTGTTTTGTGAGAAATGTGCATATTTGAGCCGAAAAGGGGAGTAAAAACGCATAGTCTGGAAATCTGGAGTCAGACGGCGACCAGCGACCGCCGGCGCCCGGCGGTCAGAGCTATGTGGCGGCCCGCCTCGGAAATTTACGCTAGGAGAAGAGTCTCGCCCGGCGACCGCCGGAGGACATGTGGCGGTCCGCCACCGAAGGGTCAGAGTCTCTGGACTCCAACGCGGCGACCGCCGGCCCAGGTGCGGCGGCCCGCCGGAGAAAGGCGGCGAATCCGACCAGCCCTAGATTTGCTCCAAGATTTACCAAATTTTGAAGATCTTTTCCTTCTATGATGAGGAATAATCTTCCCCTATAAATAGGACCTCAAGCTTCGTCAAAAAGAGAGTTTACACACAACAAGAACACATTCATAGAGAAAGAGAGTGACTACTTGCAACATTCATAGAGATCAAAAGCTAGAGTACTTCAATTGTGCAAGGAGTTGGAGAAGGATTTCAAGAACATCAAGAACGACAAGGATTCAACCTACGGGTTTTATTTGTTTTAGTTTTATGTTCAAATTGCTTTCCCTTCAATCTATGTTTTTAGTTTATTCAGTCATGTGTAACTAAACTCATAGG